>NC_136795.1:28690189-28737689 GCF_951216825.1 Electrona antarctica | reverse complement strand
ACGTATACTCAGTAGCACGCCGGTGCCGCGCACCCAAGGTAGCCGATCTACAAGCTCACAACGCATCACGCCGCGATGTGTTGTGAGCTTGTAGGTGGGCTATTTCCGGTGCACGGCAGTATTAATCACCCTTTACTTCCCATTTTAGTCCACATCTTAGATGGCACCTCTTGACTGAAGTCAGGATCAAGGTTGTTTACTAATTCTCTGGGTAATATCGGGAACATGTGGTGAGGGCACATGAAAGGATCTCCACAATGTGTTAACAACCAAAATCTCTGTACATGTTTGTTTTGGGTTTTTTAAACTATGGTTTCAACATGAAATTAGGGGGGACCTACTTCCGGACCTTTGCCAAGAGGTGAAACAGAACAGAAGCCGTTGCCGAGATGTTTTCAAAGAAACCACAGGTAATAGAACCTCAAATGTCAAGAACTCTCTGGCATTACAGCCAGACAAACTAATGGCACCGTCACTGGAAATGGCACAAGGAAAATTGTCAGTGCACGCAAATAGTTAATTGATAGTGATCCTTGTTATTTAGGGGCATCTCAAGCTTGGAAAAGCCATGGAGGAAGACCTTGTGTGGTTCGAGGGATTCTGCTTGGGAAAAGGACCACATCACTTTCTTTCTTTTTCTTTTGCCAGGGGAGACTTTAAGTCGCAATTATCATAATACCCACAAAGCCTCTGGTTGTTTCAACAACTTTGGGACTGATTCATAACACCTGAGTCTTATTCCTTAGATTTCCGTTTTCCCTATTTGTTCTGGGTTTTATCAGATTTCCACACTTAAACACTGCAATGTCAGGCCACTAAATCAGAGGCTATGTGGAACTGTGACCTTCATATAGGCTTTGGTGTTGAGCCTGAACTCCACAATTCCTAACCTGATATATCATATGGTCTATGCTCAAACTAGAATAGAGGGTGGCACATTAAAGGAATGTGAAGAAACTCTTCTATGAAATACAAAGGTTTTATAGATGCTGATCTCCCCTTTGTTCTTCCAATGAGGACCTCCACCTGTTTCTGATGATGTGAGTCGGAGCCTGTCCTTTTCAAGAGGCTGATCCCCTCCTGATCTCTTTGATGTAACCTGACCTAACAGTTCCAACTAGCAGGATTTGATGATCACGGATGGACCCTCGACAACAGCATGTGCAAATCAAAACTAACAGGCACGGGGAGACGGGTGATGGGATGTGTGAGAGGAACTGGCAGGCTGCAGAGATGGAGTGCGCTTGCGGAGCTGTGATGTGTCTAAACGCCAGGCAGGCAGTGGTCACATGATCAGCGCTGCCAGCCCAGACTTAAGCAGTAAAACCTGTGGATCTGTGAGGGCACATGCAACTGATCGGAGATGAAAGACAGGCTTTGACTTTCATAGGAGGCCTGGAGTCGGGGTGGGGGCTATCGGGGCACTTCTGAGGGACTGCCATCAGAACAGCTGGGTCATTTTCAAATGACCTAATTCTAGGATTAATCCATTTAGACTTGTGTGGTTAGAAAAAGAAAAGCAAAAGTGTGTCTGCAGTTCACACAGAGAAGATGAGCGGCGAACGAAGGAGGGAGCGAGAGAGCGAGATAGAAGAGTTTTACAGTTAGCGAGAGCAAAATTAAAGAGACGTAGAAACAGAGAGAGAGAGAGTGAGAGAGAGAGAGAAGTGGAGCGAATACCACAGAAAGCCAGACGGGCTTAGCTTGGAGTTCAAACAAGGTGCACATCAAAAGGATAGGACGGCAGCAACAGGAGCAAAGCTCACAAGACAACTTCTAAACTCTGTGCTACATAATCTACTTTGCAGTCTGAGGACTATGAGGAGATGTTGTAAATCAGAGAAACATACCAACCACCATGCATTCTCTGAAACTACATGAACCCTATATAGTGTCCCTGTTCTGGACTCCGGTCAACCAAAGATATGGTTGTGTCACGTTTTGAGTTGACATGTTAGCTGAGCTTTGCGTTGATATCTGCAGTTATAGCAGTCAGTCAGAAGTCTATACGTCGTACTCGTAATCCTGAGTTTGAATTTAACTGAGAGTGTACAAATGGATTAATTATTAGCAATGATCATTTTACTCTTACTGTGTACTTGACACTCTTATCAAGGTATTGGTGGGTGGGTGCGTGCGTGTGTGTGTGGCGTGCGTGTGTGTGTGTGTGTCAGAGGCCAGCGTCCATCTGCGAGTGATTTAAGGGTTACATTTTTGGGGATGACGTGTGATAAAACCGGGGCTCCATGGGTCAAAGTGACTGGACACAATCTGTGACAGAGCCTCCCCTCCTAGGCTCTACCACATGTTTTAATCTGTACGCGCATCTGTTTGAAGTTCCCAATGAATACCATCAGCTCTGCCTGCGTGGTGACTTCATGTCCAGAACCTACCTGTCTGTGAGAAGACCACTGCATGTCACATCATTTCAGTTCAACCGATGGACCGTGGGCCGTTGGAGTGTAAATAATCCTCATCCTCACTCTCAAGGGGTGTTTATCGCGGCTTTTCCTTCCCCACAACTGTTTCTTTAATCTTTTAATTAATCTGATAATCATTAATCTGAAAAAACAAAAAACAAAAAAAAACAGAAAAACCTATGTCAATAATTTGATGACCGGCAGAGTCTTCTTTCCGCCAGGTCATCACATTATTGCTTTAGGAATGTGTAATTCATATAGAAAGTAAGTCATTTTTGGGTGATGAACCACTGCCATCTTTATTCACCAACAGTATAATTATTCACAACACCATCAGAGCTGATTGTATTGTTGATTGGTGACTTCTTGCACAAACTTACCAGCCAAGTGGATTTTGTTTTAACTTTCAAGTGTCTGCAGTATACTCCTATACTGTATGTGTTTTTTGCACCTTATGTCCAATCTAATGCACATACCTGCTGCTATGTTACAATTTTACGCACCTTGTATTTAACCTCATGTGCACGCTGTATACCTGACTGTTATGCTATATGTGTGTATAGATATGCATGTACGTATCTTGATTTTCTGTTCTCTTAAAATGGAGAAAAAACGAATATGCCCCACTGCTTAAACACCTGCTGTAAACCAGTGATGTGACAATACAGTTGGTTCTGATTCTTCTTCTTGGTCCTTGATTAGCTCACTGATGCACCACGGGCCCAGATGACAGTATTATAGGCTATTCTGGGGTATAATATATCATGTTGTTTTTTCTTTCATCCGTTAATCCAGTGGTTCTCACCCTATGGGCCGGGGCCCACGGCTGGGCCGCGGGTTGGGGGTATTGCAAAACACTGCGATTTTCATAACTTTAATATGAAAAAGTGTTTCCACACTATAAAGAACTGAAAGTATACTAGGCCTATATTAGTTCCATTGATCCGATGGAATGCGATTGATTGATCATTCAAATAATGCATTCGGCCCACACACTGGACAAGCCAAGAAGTACTCACATTCTTTAGTTCTTTAGTAAGTTAAAGTAGCAATACTGCAGTGTATAGAAGTATAAATACTCTGTTACAAGTAGAAGTCTGCATGCAATTCCAAATTTATACTCTGCACCGATACAATTATTTTCAAGATTTTCAAGTGGGTCTTGATCCAGAAAAGGTTTTGAACCTTAATATGTGGTGCACGTGATGCACCAACAGCTTTATTCACTATAACCACCTCTGTTGGTGACCAGATCTGTCTGAGAGAAGACCAGCTGTCACATCCTTTTAGCTTTTTTTTTAAAGGTTTTGTATCCGCCATAAAATAAGATTTTATGTGTTATAGGTTTTCAAAATTGTTTAAAGAAATGTACGTTGTGGGCTTGTAGATCTGTTATTTTCAAATAGCAAATGTATAAAATACATAGAGGGACCCCGGCAAAATGAGTAACAGTATACTCATTTTGCTGGGGACCCCCTGGAACCCACTTTGAGAACACTTGTTTTAAATCATTGATAGATGGCCCTATACAGCCATGGGCATATGGGGGGGGGGGGGGGGGGGGGGGGGTATTCATCATGTCTCTTTCTTCTCCTAAACTGTTATTTCTTTAATCTGTTAATTTTTATTCACATGCACCAAAAGCCTCTTGGTTGCTAGTCTATTTTGGCACCTTTTTCATCTGTTTAAAATTGGGATAGGAGGACAGATGCCTTACATTATAATTAAGTGCTCTCCCTTGCTATTACACAAATGTTTTAGAAATCCCTTTAGTTAGCCAAGCCTATTATTTCCTGACTTTGAAATCACTGTGTTTAACGAAGTTATAGATTGCACTGCATCCTCATTACAATGTGAACGCGACTTTTCTAATATAATTCATGGTTAGAATGTTATTAAGATTGTGTGTGTGTGCAATATATTCAACAATCTTTAAATCTCCCCTCAGTCAAGGGAATATTGCAGACTTGAAAAGTTTATGAAAACATTTGTTTGTATTTTATGATGGAAAGGGAATGCGCAATTGCGCATGCATGCTGGTGCAAAGTTTTCTTGAGAGTGCGAGACATATAGGCTAGCTATGTGACTTATGATCATTCACAGTCACACAGTAGCAAACTGAGTTCCGACGAGTCTTATTTACATTTTCACAATGGCGTGTCTTCATAGAATGTCAATCACGTTTCGGCTGTCAGGAGGAGGGTTCCCCAAATGGCTGGATTTTGACGTTTGAAGCTTGGTTTGAAACAGCAGGGCTCTCTGGTAAAACTACAAGTCTGATTAACACCAACGCCAGAGGTCATTCTAATCCGCCCGCTTTAAGACAGAGCGTGTATGTGAGACATAATAATAATACAAAATAAAAAGAATGCTGTTGATGTTTATTGCGCCGCGTAACGCTTAATTAAGACATTGGCAACCCCCCCTCCAAGCCAAGCTGGAATGACGCTATTAATCACCCTGGGAATGCAGAACCCCGGGTTCCTTCAGTGCCTTTTGCATAGCCTATAGCTAGTTTTATTTATCACACGATCCGATCGGCCATATTAAAAAATATTGCATATAGCTAGCTAGCCATATTATAGGCATAGTCGTAATGGGTGCTGTACATTAAGCAAACATTAAACATTTGTGATTTCCATAGCATGCTTACACTGACTGAGATCTCAAAATGCATTTGTGTGTGATGCTTTCCAGGATGCAGGGGTTCTCTAAAATGTGGTCCGTCCAGGATGCCAGGGGTTCTATAGTGTGGTCCGTCCAGGATGCCAGGGGTTCTATAGTGTGGTCCGTCCAGGATGCCAGGGGTTCTATAGTGGTCCGTCCAGGATGCCAGGGGTTCTATAGTGTGGTCCGTCCAGGATGCCAGGGGTTCTATAGTGTGGTCCGTCCAGGATGCCAGGGGTTCTATAGTGTGGTCCGTCCAGGATGCCAGGGGTTCTATAGTGTGGTCCGTCTAGGATGCCAGGGGTTCTCTAAAGGTCCGTCTAGGATGCCAGGGGTTCTATAGTGTGGTCCGTCTAGGATGCCAGGGGTTCTCTAAAGGTCCGTCCAGGATGCCAGGTGTTCTCTAGTGTGGTCCGTCCAGGATGCCAGGGGTTCTCTAAAGGTCCGTCCAGGATGCCAGGGGTTCTCTATAAAGTGTGGTCCGTCCAGGATGCCAGGGGTTCTATAGTGTGGTCCGTCCAGGATGCCATGGGTTCTCTAAAGGTCCGTCCAGGATGCCAGGGGTTCTCTATAAAGTGTGGTCCGTCCAGGATGCCAGGGGTTCTCTATAAAGTGTGGTCCGTCTAGGATGCCAGGGGTTCTATAGTGTGGTCCGTCCAGGATGCCAGGGGTTCTATAGTGTGGTCCGTCCAGGATGCCAGGGGTTCTATAGTGGTCCGTCCAGGATGCCAGGGGTTCTATAGTGTGGTCCGTCTAGGATGCCAGGGGTTCTATAGTGTGGTCCGTCTAGGATGCCAGGGGTTCTATAGTGTGGTCCGTCTAGGATGCCAGGGGTTCTATAGTGTGGTCCGTCCAGGATGCCAGGGGTTCTATAGTGTGGTCCGTCCAGGATGCCAGGGGTTCTATAGTGTGGTCCGTCCAGGATGCCAGGGGTTCTATAGTGGTCCGTCCAGGATGCCAGGGGTTCTATAGTGTGGTCCGTCCAGGATGCCAGGGGTTCTCTAGTGTGGTCCGTCCAGGATGCCAGGGGTTCTAAAGTGTGGTCCGTCCAGGATGCCAGGGGTTCTATAGTGTGGTCCGTCTAGGATGCCAGGGGTTCTATAGTGTGGTCCGTCCAGGATGCCAGGGGTTATATAGTGTGGTCCGTCTAGGATGCCAGGGGTTCTATAGTGTGGTCCGTCCAGGATGCCAGGGGTTCTATAGTGTGGTCCGTCCAGGATGCCAGGGGTTCTATAGTGTGGTCCGTCTAGGATGCCAGGGGTTCTCTAGTGTGGTCCGTCCAGGATGCCAGGGGTTCTATAGTGTGGTCCGTCCAGGATGCCAGGGGTTCTATAGTGTGGTCCGTCCAGGATGCCAGGGGTTCTATAGTGTGGTCCGTCTAGGATGCCAGGGGTTCTATAGTGTGGTCCGTCCAGGATGCCAGGGGTTCTATAGTGTGGTCCGTCCAGGATGCCAGGGGTTCTATAGTGTGGTCCGTCTAGGATGCCAGGGGTTCTCTAGTGTGGTCCGTCCAGGATGCCAGGGGTTCTATAGTGTGGTCCGTCCAGGATGCCAGGGGTTCTATAGTGTGGTCCGTCCAGGATGCCAGGGGTTCTATAGTGTGGTCCGTCTAGGATGCCAGGGGTTCTATAGTGTGGTCCGTCCAGGATGCCAGGGGTTCTATAGTGTGGTCCGTCCAGGATGCCAGGGGTTCTATAGTGTGGTCCGTCTAGGATGCCAGGGGTTCTATAGTGTGGTCCGTCTAGGATGCCAGGGGTTCTATAGTGTGGTCCGTCTAGGATGCCAGGGGTTCTATAGTGTGGTCCGTCCAGGATGCCAGGGGTTCTATAGTGTGGTCCGTCCAGGATGCCAGGGGTTCTATAGTGTGGTCCGTCCAGGATGCCAGGGGTTCTATAGTGTGGTCCGTCCAGGATGCCAGGGGTTCTATAGTGGTCCGTCCAGGATGCCAGGGGTTCTATAGTGTGGTCCGTCCAGGATGCCAGGGGTTCTCTAGTGTGGTCCGTCCAGGATGCCAGGGGTTCTATAGTGTGGTCCGTCCAGGATGCCAGGGGTTCTAAAGTGTGGTCCGTCTAGGATGCCAGGGGTTCTATAGTGTGGTCCGTCCAGGATGCCAGGGGTTCTATAGTGGTCCGTCCAGGATGCCAGGGGTTCTATAGTGTGGTCCGTCCAGGATGCCAGGGGTTCTATAGTGTGGTCCGTCCAGGATGCCAGGGGTTCTATAGTGTGGTCCGTCCAGGATGCCAGGGGTTCTATAGTGTGGTCCGTCTAGGATGCCAGGGGTTCTCTAAAGGTCCGTCTAGGATGCCAGGGGTTCTATAGTGTGGTCCGTCTAGGATGCCAGGGGTTCTCTAAAGGTCCGTCCAGGATGCCAGGGGTTCTCTAGTGTGGTCCGTCCAGGATGCCAGGGGTTCTCTAAAGGTCCGTCCAGGATGCCAGGGGTTCTCTATAAAGTGTGGTCCGTCCAGGATGCCAGGGGTTCTATAGTGTGGTCCGTCCAGGATGCCAGGGGTTCTCTAAAGGTCCGTCCAGGATGCCAGGGGTTCTCTATAAAGTGTGGTCCGTCCAGGATGCCAGGGGTTCTCTATAAAGTGTTGTCCGTCTAGGATGCCAGGGGTTCTATAGTGTGGTCCGTCCAGGATGCCAGGGGTTCTATAGTGTGGTCCGTCCAGGATGCCAGGGGTTCTATAGTGGTCCGTCCAGGATGCCAGGGGTTCTATAGTGTGGTCCGTCTAGGATGCCAGGGGTTCTATAGTGTGGTCCGTCTAGGATGCCAGGGGTTCTATAGTGTGGTCCGTCTAGGATGCCAGGGGTTCTATAGTGTGGTCCGTCCAGGATGCCAGGGGTTCTATAGTGTGGTCCGTCCAGGATGCCAGGGGTTCTATAGTGTGGTCCGTCCAGGATGCCAGGGGTTCTATAGTGGTCCGTCCAGGATGCCAGGGGTTCTATAGTGTGGTCCGTCCAGGATGCCAGGGGTTCTCTAGTGTGGTCCGTCCAGGATGCCAGGGGTTCTAAAGTGTGGTCCGTCCAGGATGCCAGGGGTTCTATAGTGTGGTCCGTCTAGGATGCCAGGGGTTCTATAGTGTGGTCCGTCCAGGATGCCAGGGGTTCTATAGTGTGGTCCGTCTAGGATGCCAGGGGTTCTATAGTGTGGTCCGTCCAGGATGCCAGGGGTTCTATAGTGTGGTCCGTCCAGGATGCCAGGGGTTCTATAGTGTGGTCCGTCTAGGATGCCAGGGGTTCTCTAGTGTGGTCCGTCCAGGATGCCAGGGGTTCTATAGTGTGGTCCGTCCAGGATGCCAGGGGTTCTATAGTGTGGTCCGTCCAGGATGCCAGGGGTTCTATAGTGTGGTCCGTCCAGGATGCCAGGGGTTCTATAGTGTGGTCCGTCCAGGATGCCAGGGGTTCTATAGTGTGGTCCGTCCAGGATGCCAGGGGTTCTATAGTGTGGTCCGTCTAGGATGCCAGGGGTTCTATAGTGTGGTCCGTCTAGGATGCCAGGGGTTCTATAGTGTGGTCCGTCTAGGATGCCAGGGGTTCTATAGTGTGGTCCGTCCAGGATGCCAGGGGTTCTATAGTGTGGTCCGTCCAGGATGCCAGGGGTTCTATAGTGTGGTCCGTCCAGGATGCCAGGGGTTCTCTAGTGTGGTCCGTCCAGGATGCCAGGGGTTCTCTATAAAGTGTGGTCCGTCCATGATGCCAGGGGTTCTATAGTGTGGTCCGTCTAGGATGCCAGGGGTTCTATAGTGTGGTCCGTCCAGGATGCCAGGGGTTCTATAGTGTGGTCCGTCCAGGATGCCAGGGGTTCTATAGTGTGGTCCGTCTAGGATGCCAGGGGTTCTATAGTGTGGTCCGTCCAGGATGCCAGGGGTTCTATAGTGTGGTCCGTCTAGGATGCCAGGGGTTCTATAGTGTGGTCCGTCTAGGATGCCAGGGGTTCTATAGTGTGGTCCGTCTAGAATGCCAGGGGTTCTATAGTGTGGTCCGTCCAGGATGCCAGGGGTTCTCTAGTGTGGTCCGTCTAGGATGCCAGGGGTTCTATAGTGTGGTCCGTCTAGGATGCCAGGGGTTCTCTAGTGTGGTCCGTCCAGGATGCCAGGGGTTCTATAGTGTGGTCCGTCTAGGATGCCAGGGGTTCTCTGGTCCAGGGACATCCAGGATAACGTATAGAGTTAATAGCAAAATGTGTTAATAGGCCATTCATAATCCTCTCACCACGATGAGATGCATTGAAATAATGTTAGAAATGGGTGGAAATGTTGAATATTATTTTGAAACCTTTTAACAACACATCTTGAAAAGGTGTCCCTGCATGCCTGTCACAAAATAATTTCATATGGGGTTCCGTGGACAAGACCTACATATTAATTTGGGGGTTCCTTGACGTGGGAAAAAAAGTTTGAGAACCACTGCTCTATTCGACTTAAAATATACAGTAGAACATGAAAGTTTTGAAAGGACTATGGAGGGAGGGGGAGAAAGAGTGATGGTTGCTTTGATCTTTAGGGGCCCCTTCAAGATAAAAAAAAAAAGTGTCTGCGTCCCCTTCTCAGCGCAGCTTAGCACAACTGTCTTAAAGCTGTTATAAAGCTAAAGTCAATAGCCCTGCATTGGGAATAAAGACTGGCTCGTGTGAGTCGTGTATATTTTATTTTAGTTGTGGGAGATGGTTCCGAGGCGTGATTACAACTTTTAAAAGAAGCTGAGGAGCGTAAAAGCCACATTGCATTTGGCTGGTTACACATTACATACATACTATACATAATATATAACCTCCTACTATGACTAATCGGGGCTAAAATAAATATTAACCGAGGAAAAAAAGGGGGAAATCATGAAAAGGGAAAACAAACGCACGCACACGCACTCACGCACACACAGGCGCGCACACACAAACAAAAACTGAATTTCTACTGCAGAACTTGGCATATGGTGATGATGAGGCCCGAAAAAGCAAACATGTTAGACCTACGTTGATCTAAGGGTTTCCCCCTCTCTCTGCACGCACCGCGTGGAAGGGTTTTCAGTTTGGCACCAAGGAAAACACCTGTATTTACATGTAGCTTAAATGTTGTGAAGGTGTTCTTTATGTGTGTAATAGATCAAAGCATCAACAAGTAGGCAAGGCGTCAGGGTATTTGCTTGGCTAATAGAGATAATGACTTATAGGCCATATAGTTTATCAGATCAAAATCAGACCATTGTTGTATATGGTATAATAATAATAATAATAATAATAATAATAATAATAATAATAATAATAATAATAATAATAATAATAATAATAATAATAATAATAATAATATTAATGCACGGTTTGGTTATTTTTTAATTATTCTATTCTGGATGAGTTTTGAATGTGTTGTGCATGTATTCTTTTCCCACTTAATTCAAGGCGAGTGTGTAACAAGATGCCTACTCTCACTCCATAAATTTGTGTGGAATGGGAAATAGGCATTTCAAAGCCAATAAAAGCCACCACATCAAATAAAACATCGCGGATCAAAAGAACCAACGCATGGACATTTTTTCCCTCTATAAATTAAAATGGGGTAGTCTGCCACGCTTGATCATGACTCGAGTCCCTGCCCACCGCTGCGATTGGCTGGAGGGACAGGCAAGGGGGGAAAGTTTGAATAAAATTCAAGAGCATGGCACGAGTGTTGTCATTCCGCAGCCTGCATGCTTTGCTCAACAGTAGCCTATACTTGTATTGTGTGTACACATTGTAGCTGTGTGTGCGTGTGTGTGTCACCCACCAGTCACAAGAATAGCCTACTTGGAAACGCTCTACCCAGGGAAGACAACTGGTGAATTTATGGTCGGTCGGACTGAAGTGAGAGAGGGACCTTTGATTTAAACTCATGCGTTTTTGGAACAAGTGCCAAGTTTCTGGCGTCTCCAAAAAGTGTGCGTAATTGATGTTTCCTTCTGCCTTCCATCTCTAAAAGAAAAAACAGCCGCACGTTTTCACCGAAGAAAGACTTCATATTTTTTGGAGCCACCGAGGAGGACATCTTTAAATCAATCAAAACCCTAAATCTTTAAACATTTTGTTCCGGGGGGAGAGAAGATGACAGCGATCAGAATGATTCCATGTGCTGTGCTGCTGCTGCTGGTGCTCTCGCTGCAGTCCGGACTAGTCCTTTGCGCACGGAGGTTCCGAGGCGGTCGCAACCCGCAACCGCGGCGGACGCCTCCCTCTCCCACATACCGGGAGCGGGGCGACACCACGGAGAGTTTCCCTCTGGATTTCACGGCCGTGGAGGAGAACATGGACAACTTCATGACACAAGTGAAGAACCTGGCGCAGTCCCTCTACCCGTGCTCGGCGCAGAAGCTCGATTACGACATGAAGCTGAACTTTTTGGAGAATACGTCGGTCACGTGCAACGACGGCAGCCCCGCGGGGTATGTATGTACACACAAACAACACTATAATCCATGTTTGTGTTTATTTCACCGCGACAGAGACACAGAGTAACGTGGAGAACCAAACGGAACAGTATAAAGTGTCCATTTGGTTCCATTTACGCGCTCGCGCTTTATTATTGTGCATCTTTAGCCAACACCTGCCCTGCGGGGAACCACTGCACACTGTGCACACATTATTCTTCTGTTTTGGGTCTTAGCATACCACCAGTCCATTACCAACTTTATATATTTTAGGCCTGCGTGATGCTTAAAATAGGGTAAATGCGTAAAAACAAGGTTGGGAGGGGAAGAAAGAGCAGCGCTGCGTTCTGTTCCCGAAGAGGCTACGCTTGATTCGGGATACAGACAGCTGCTTTGCGTCAGTGAAGCGTGAAATATGTGGCGAGCCACATGGCCGATGCTTCATTTCCTTTGCTTCAAATTAGAATGCAGGGTTTGCTTTGGAGATAGTTTTAGATATGGGCTATGTTTTAGTCTCTCTCTCTCTCTCTCTCTCTCTCTCTCTCTCTCTCTCTCTCTCTCTAATGTATGTGTATTTATGTCTTTCTCCTGACCTTGATAAACTATGGATGGAGATGTTATGCTCTGATTTGATTGAATGAGTCACCCCCCCCCCCCCCCCCTTAAAAAAAGAATAAATCCAAACTTAAATATACTACCTAGTGTGGTTGGTGTACATTGTATAGAGACTTCTGCATTATTATTATTTTATTGTTCTTCTTCTCTTGATGTAGCACTTTGAGATTTGTTTCAAATGTAAAGTGTGTTATGAATACAAATTATTATTATTATTATTTTCATTATTATTAGCCCATACAGTTACATCAAATTCTGGGAGTAATCTTGGCAGAGTTTGACATTCTTCACTGTATAATAGCTAATAGGCCTATCAGTATTTTACTTGCTGCATTGCTTTGACATCTCTTCTTGACAATGTCATTAAGTACAAATGCATTTGGCAGTGAGGAGGCCTACTTAAGAGGGATCATATGACACTAAAAGCATTTTAATATCAGACAGATACTGTCTCTCATATTGTGTAATAATGAAGACAAACAGATGAATAGACAATGGTCACTTGGTGTGTAGTCTCTGGCGCATTTGTACCTATTTGTTTGCTGTGAATCACCAGCTAATCCATTAATCCAAATTATATTGATGTCCAAATAATGCTGACCAAATTAAATTAAGGCATGAGAGTGTTTAACTACTTCTAAGCAACTTAAAGGCACATTTCTTCCTGTGGAAGGTGGTACTATGTCACTGACGGTTGTTGTTGTTGTTATTCCACGTGCATGTCTTTCCACGGTGCAATTTACAATTTACAATTTAGGCATTTAGCAGACGCTCTTAATCCAAAAGCATGGCATACATCACATATATAAAAAGTAGTTTTCATGAATCATGCGTAAACTAAGAACGCAACAGTGGAGTATCTTTGTAAACTATACATACTATACTATATTATATATTATACATGTGTACTATAAAGTGCTATGACTACATAAAATGCAATTCTAGTGCCGTCTACGTAACAAGCTAGAAGTCTGTTTAAAATACTATCTAAGTCTACATAAAGTGCTATCTAAGGGGCTAGCATATACTTTAAGGGTATTTTAGGATTTCTGCTTGTGTGAGAAACTATACTACATTGTGTATTAGTTGGATAAAGTTTACAAGGTGGTTCCCCATGGAAAGGCAAGGGCCACATAAATTGACAAAAAGAATGCAGTATTGGTAATAATACATGTTTTCACTTTGTTTAGCACTAATTTGCTATGACTGACGCACAATGTAGTCCTATTATTTACATTCACTGAGTCCTACAGTACACAGTATAATCCTCAGTATTAATTTATACCTCTGTAACTCAAGAGTGTACAAAATCGGGTCCATTTGGTTAGATTTGCACACTCTCAGAGTTAAATTAACACAGTGTACATATATATATATACTGTATCACTGTTTGCGTTGCACTTGGCATACCATATTACCAGGATGCCTTTGTGTCTGCCTTTGCACCTAATGCTGTTGCATTAGGACTTATCGCAGGCCTGTTCAATGAAGGCCAGGGTTGTCCTCTTGATACTGTGTATAGATTGCTTGATGGATTTATTATCCTGTCTAATTCCTGTGTTAAACCTTAACGTGCCTGATGGAGAGAGTGGGTACACTGGAGTTGTAAAGCTCTTAGCTCTTTCAGAAAGGCGGCATGCATGGGACAAAGTACTGGGGACGATTGTTGGCAGATGGCCCTTTCAGTTATTAACAGACAAGATAATGCTAGCCCATTCAGCTACTGTAGGCAGTAGGCACATCCTGCTAACATACAATAGCGACAATTTCACAGTTGGCCCAATTGTACACACTGTTACTGTATATGACAATAATTTAACTATATGGAATTTAAAGTGACATGAGTGAGAACCTTCACTTGTTAAAGTGCCACTCTATTCAAAGGTTTTACCATATCTTAAGACATATATAGACAAATGGACCATTTCCTTGTTTAATGGTTTTATTTTTAGATGTATTTTTTGTTTATATTTTCTCCAAATTCATTAACATGTTACCTGAATCAATTCGGGTAACATTTTTGCATGGTTAATACGTCGAAGACGTTTGAATATTTTTTTTATGTTTGTTTATGTATTCATTTCATCAAGGGGCTATTTTTGACAAGACCTTTCAAACCAATCTGCTCATTCAAATGCTGTGCAAATGATTGACAGCATTTCATGTGTTGTGATTAACTACCTCAACAAGTCTCAAGTGCATTGTTTCTATCTCAAGCAAGTCCAATGGCTTCCCTGAATCAAACAAACCATGGTATGCTTTGGCAAATGATCGGCAGTAATGTCAAGTGTGAGTAGTAGAAGATGGGCTAAACATTGCCAGACCACCGGTATGGTCATTTTACAGTAATCTTAGAGGCCTGAGCCAGTATCGCGCCCTTATGGTTTGGTTTGCTACCAAGCCTGCTCTCACTATTCAACTCTCTCTGGAAGCTAAGTGCACTCTCCTCAGCCTGCTCTTAATAACATTAGACATTAAATGCAGCCTGCCAGAGCATGATTCAGTGTCTGAGCAAATGATGCAAAGCCTTCACCGATTGTGTTTTTCTTTGATGCTGCCGCAATGTATTTGGCCTCCATCACAGCAGTTTAGTCATTTTGCCGGGTTTGATATATACAATATTAATTATAATGATTGATTAACAGACACAAACCTTCTCAGTGCAGTGTATCTATTCTGTTCTGATCGAACCATTGTTCCATTGTTTCACCATGCACCTTGTTTTCATTCTTACACTGATTTTATCCAGGTTGTGTATGCGGACATTGTTGGACAATGAGCTCAGAGAAACGGTAGAAGATAGGATGTAGGGGTCTACATTACTTCCTACCGCCACACATACTATAGGTGTGAGGACTAGCGCCACGCCATGGCGTCTCCGTGCACGATAGGGGCCAGGAAGGAAGTCCTCTATCTACCGTTTTCATCACTCACAGGATTGTTTATGTAGGCTTCTACCTGATGATTCTTCTGTATTCACAGTTTACCCTCGATAAAATAGCTGTTTCTCCGTTTTGCCAACCTTTAGAGATAAAGGTCCACACTGTAACAAGTCATCATTTTAGATGCCGGTGAAGATAAAGAGTGATCCTGATGTCAGGCATGTTCATGCTTAGATACATCCTATGAGGGCATAATAGGGTCAATAAGGGTGTTAAGTCAACTGTCAAGTATTTATGCTTCTCTTATCTCATCCCTCTCTTTTTGAGCAGGTGCACTGAATATGCTCTGCTACTGGTCACACTGCCGTGTTATGTTTACTCTTGTATTGGGCATGGCCAAAAGGAAACACATTCATAGGGTGACATTATGTTGTTTTACACTGTTTTGTTCTGATTTTATCTCTATTATTTCTTTAAGGTATTATCTGAAAGAATCCAGAGGAAGCAGGCGGTGGTTGATATTCCTTGAGGGTAAGTAATCACCAATTAATCAGTCCTCCCTTATCTTATCTTCTTTCCTTCCTGAAGTCCATTTGGCTTGACTTACTCTTAGTTCCCCGCTGGTGTCATGTACTGGTGTGACATGTTGTGAGTGTGTAGATCGGCTATTTTAAGAGCATTTCATGTCCATAGTTGCTCTGGCTTCACCTGGTGCAAGGTTTACATTGAAAGTGAGAAATAACACATGTCCATGTGTTTTGTTTTTTGTTTGCTTGCTCCGTCAAGGTGGCTGGTACTGCTACAACAAAGAGAACTGCGACAGCCGCTATGAGACCATGAGGAGGCTAATGAGTTCGTCCAAGTGGGCCCAAACCAAAACAGGTCAGCCCCTGCTGGAGACGGCTAGACTGCCGCACTGTTAGCACACACGCCGCCGTCAGCACCTTGCATGCGGTGCAACGCTTTGGACTGTAGCCTGTAGCACAGGCAGGCAGAGGCAGTCGGTCGGTCTCGCTTGGCTCCCGTCGCACAAAAACGAACAAAGTACAGAGAGGCCCACTGTGAAGTTTGCCGTAATGAGAAGGATCGGATGTATCTATGCTTATCTGCTGTGTTATTGAGAGCGACACCCAGTCATGATGTAGCAGCAGCGCGGGCCTACCTGGCGCCCGCTTGCTGCAGGAGCGGAGACACCTCCCTCTCTCATTGTGGTGTAATAACTATAATCCATGTGGCGATGATGAGGAAGATGGGGATGTGTCTGGGAGTGGCGGAATGGCTTAATGATACATGTTCTCCATTGCCTTGTTGTTGGTCGTCTCTGCAGGCACGGGGATCCTGTCTCCACTGCCTGAGGAGAACCCTCACTGGTGGAACGCCAACATGGTGTAAGTTTGCCCTTTGTGAGCGTGTGTGTGTGTGTGTGTGTGATAGCACTCGAGTGCATAATGACAGCGTGCAGTTTTAACATCCTGCAGCTTTGTAATTATAAACATGTTAAGAGGCCTTTAACATATGATATTATGTTGTGCTGGGTTGTTGTTGCAGGTTCGTCCCCTACTGCTCCAGTGATGTGTGGAGTGGAGCTACAGCCAAAATGGACCAGAGTAAGCCCTCAGTAAATAAACATAAAATGACATCTTTGGTTCCTGCCGCTTACATCAGCATGGTTGTTGCACAGTGCTGGCATGGAGGGAGGGGTTTCCTTAGACCTTTCCATGCCAAGGAAGGAACCCCAAATAGCCATAGTGTCTTGCTGTGGCCCCCTTATTGCGAAATGGCTTTAAAAATATATATAATAGGTCAACAATCTGCAAAAACAGCTGATCTGCAAGCTCATTGCAACGTGTTGTGATTGGCCCAAAATAGGGACTCGAAATGAAAAATCTATTATTATGTCTATTGTCCTCAATTATTCCTAAATCCCACCCCAAAAAGCAATTGTCCAATGCCAATCCAAATAGTTTAGCAACTGTTGCTATGCAGGTCAAGCTTTCGCCACCTCATACAGTAGCTGTCAATGTTATTTTGCATGGCTGTGTTGTTGAATGAAAACTCCTGTCGGATGGTCGTTAAAAGTTGATTTCTCCCTCTGTCAATTCCTCGTATTTCTAGTTTATTTAAATAATGTCATGCAAATTTGTCCAGTGCCTAGTGCAGGCCTACTGCAGGCCTGGTTGATTAGAAATGATGGGAGAAAACCTGTCATTTAATATGCATCTCTATGGGGGAGAAGGACAGCTTGCCCTGTCTCCTCGCTGCTAACGTGCCTATTGGACAAGGAAGGTTGGGTTGGCGGCCCCCACTTTGAGAACCTGTGTGTAAGCATCTCTTTTCCTTGTTTGCAGGTGGCTATGCGTTTATGGGCTCGCTGATCATTCAAGAAGTCGTGAAGGACCTGCTTACTAAAGGCCTGGACAACGCCAAGGTCCTTCTGCTAGCAGGAAGCAGGTTTGTTTGTGTGTTGTGTACCATTTTCACCATGAATTCAAACGTATGAATAAACCATGTTGTATTTAGTATTGTGCTCATGTGTCTGTGTGCATCCGATCTGTCCTGCAGTGCGGGCGGTACTGGCGTCCTGCTGAATGTGGACCGTGTGGCTGACCTACTGGAGGGTCTGGGCCACACTGCGATTCAGGTGCGGGGCCTGTCCGACTCTGGCTGGTTCTTGGACAACAAACAGTACCACTGCACTGATTGTGTCGACACTGTCAACTGTTCCCCGACCGAGACCATCAAGAGAGGCATCAAGTAAGAGAGCCTTTGAACCATTCTGTGGAACACTAAAGGTCATGTTGGTTTACTTTAGCGTGTTTATGCTGCTGGTTTCATGCTGCGTTCAAGTCGCTGTAGTTAAAAGGCATTACGTAAAGTACCACGTGTCCAAGTGCCTTAAGTTGTAAATGCTGCTGAAAATAATGTTCCTCACTCTCTTGCTGAAGAGCAGTTTGGCACCTTTTTCCACATCATTGTGGAACATGAATGGATACCTAATTTGTTTTTGTGGCAACATGCTTTTTCTTTTTTTTACCGTCGTGAACATGAATATGAATATGAACATTGAGATTCTGCAAATGAAATCACACAATGTGCACAAATCGTGAACTAGAAACTCTTTGAAAAGTTCAACTTCATCACCGGCCAGTAACCACAGCGTTGTGACATTCACGTATGATCTTGCGATTGTGAATACGCCAAACACAAGCAGGTTGCGAGATTAGCTCAGGGACATACCGACAAACCAACAGACCCATTTGTAGACAGCTAGCATGTAAAAATTTCTTCATCAGCGCTCACAGGAATGGTCCTCATTTTGGTTCTGTTTACAACGAATGGACCACACAAACATTGTGCCCTGACCTCTGACCTTTTCCCATCAGGTACTGGGGAGGGGTAGTGCCTGAGAAGTGCAAACAGACCCATGAAGGAGAGGAGTGGAACTGCTTCTTTGGATATAGAGTCTTCCCATCAATAAAAAGTGAGCTTTGAGGTGGCACGGTTGTGTTTTACTATATTATACTGTATAGTATGCTATGCATGTGCATATGGAAAACCATTGCAAGTCAAATTGTACATACTGTAAGGGTTTCCGTGTGTGCGCGCGCGCGCGCGCGCGTGTGTGTGTGTGTGTGTGTGTGTGTGTGTGTGTGTGTGTGTGTGTGTGTGTGCTTGTGGCTGCACAACTTACACAAGTATAGTAGGAATTGAAAAATAGGCATTGTGAGAACAATCCTCACAATACAAGAGAAATGCTGTTTGATGGATACAAAAAGATTTTTACAGTTCCCTCTTTTACAGATCCCTAACCTAACATTTGGAGGTTATGTTATGCCTGTTTCGCTCACCGCTCAAATGTGGATTTATTCACAAGTATAGTAATGCAAATGTGCGTGCGCGCGTGCATGTGTGTGTATTAACCACCTGCATGTGAATTGTGTGCAGGCCCTGTGTTTGTGGTCCAGTGGTTGTTCGACGAGGCTCAGTTGACGGTGGACAACATCCAGCTGACAGGTCAGCCCGTGCAGGAAGGCCAGTGGCGCTACATCCAGAACCTGGGCATCGAGCTGAGGAACACTCTCAAGGACGTCCCGTAAGCAATGCACCACTACATGCACTGTGGCGAGGGTTTGGCCAACTGTCCACTGAAATACAGAATCGGCCCCTTACTTGGAAAGTAAACGTGACTTTGAGAACCAAATGCCTTATTGAACCAATACGGGACACACTTTGTTACTTATAAGTTATACTTGGAAATCAGTCAATGACACATCTTACTTAGTTCAAACAGCTTATAGACTATACTATAATACCACGTAAACCCTCTAGATTGGTAAACTGGACCTGAGTTGTACCTTTTTTTTTGTCTACTCTACACCAATCTCAAATATAAACAATCTATAAACTCACAACACATCGCAACGGCCAACGTTCCCCCAGAATATGGATGCTGGGGTTCAAATGGTTATACAGTATATATACCAGTAAGACACACTGAGGGCGAGGTCATGCTGAAACTACAGGTCTGGGAATGCCCATATATGGGAGACATAGAAGAGGAAGGAGGGGTGGGGAAGGATCAACATATGGAATGTCAGAACAGGTCAGCTCCATATATGGAGATCTACGGGTTTGAGGTTTGAGGTCAGATGTAGAGTTGCTGGCCGGCTCCATATATGCAGATCTAGGTGATGATCCAGTCTTCTCCATGTATGGCTATCCAGGGTTTGATGACAAGGTCAGTGTCTTGATCTTCATATATGGAGATGGCCATATATGGAGTGTGTCACGAGGCGTGATGGACTGAAGGCCATATATGGGGGCGTGACATGTCACGAGGCTTGACGGACTGACAACCATATATGGAGGCTTGACGGACGGACTGACTGACTGACTGACAGGTTTTGCAGGTTTTCATAGTAATCTGCGACCTACAGTCGCAACTAAAACTGTACATATACTGTACAGTGAGTACTTTTTCTGGGTGTCCCTTAATTTTCTTAGCAGTAAGTGTGTCTTATTTGAATTACAGCAATTTGGCAACCCTAATTCTAGCTGCACTGTGAAATCCTGTTAATTTAATACTAGGTAATACCCCCTAGGTAATACCCCCTTGAGTCTAAAGATTGACAATATTAAGTTCCCTTATATTTTGTGTGTAACTTAACACCAATGCAAACTATTGGGAGTCCCCGGTCAACAAAAAAACGGGTTTAAGTGTTTAACATAGAATGCTGTGGGTTTGTCTTTTTCATTCTACAGGGCTATGTTTGCTCCAGCCTGCTTATCACATGAAGTCATCACCAGAAAGTGAGTATTTTATTTGCTTTAAAACTCTCCGTGTCACCAGTGTAGAATGTAGATGTTTAGATCAGTGCTTGCTAGCTCTTTCTGGATCAGAGGCCACTTGAAGATCTCCAAAACATTCGCGGCCCACCCATCTAACCATGAAGTGGTCAGATGGGTGGGCAACAGAGGTTGGGAATCGCTGGTTTAGATACGACAAATAACAAATAAACAGAGTATAGGTTAACAGAAACACATTTCGTAGAATGTTTGTGTATAAATTATAGTGGATCAAAAATGTTGTCCAGCAAAGAAATACGATTTCTTACAAAGTTGCTAAAATGGAGAGCTTGATGACATTATTTTAGTCTATTATTTTGATGACATTATCTGTCATCCACACCCAAAACAAGCACATCTTCTCCACACTGTTCTTTGTAAACTTACTTTTCCTCCAAAATGAACTTGACCCAACGGACGTAACATGACTTTTGACGTCCCGTGAAAGGGGTCTTCTAGCACAGTGGTTCTCAAAATTGGGGTCCTTGAATGGATTCCAGGGGTCATACGCTAATAATAATATATGTATACCTATTTGATCCTGTGGGGTGAATTCAGTTTTCAGCTTCACCCATGCCCAAGTGGTCAGACCTGAGCACAGGGGGAGCAGTTAGGTGTTAAGTGTCTTGCTCAGACACCTCAACACGAATCAAACTGGCACAATGAAAACAAACCCTCTCTTTCCAGGCGCCGGCAGCCTCTCTACCCATTCAGCTATGGACGCCCATATGGATCCTCAGCAAAATTATTAGTTAATTAAGCACTTACACACTATTTAATTGTGAACACTAATCGTTTTGGAACAAAATCTTTTCGAATGGGGTCCGCAGCCTAATATGTCCCAATTATTCAGCATGGTTTAATGTTGTCTAGACAAACATTAAAAACGCCATTGACAATGGACAGAGTTTAATGTTTGTTTTGTCTCCAACACAAACATTAAATGCCATTGACAATGGACAGTTTAATGTTTGTTTTGTCTGTCACTGAGCAAATCGGCATATGCATGATGTAAGATGGTAAGGGATGGTAAGGGTAAAGGTGCCTCACTTCACACGGGTGTGAAGTGAGGAGCGGGTGTGAATTATTATTATTATTATTTTATTATTATTATTATTATTATTAGTCCTTGACATGAAAATGTTTGAGAACCATGGTTCTAGTGTTTCATTCTTTGAGCTGACAGCGCCCCCTTGTGTTCTGTCCCAGTTACTTGATCGATGTGCAAGTCAATGTCACAGTCTAGGTGGGCACCAAGGAAGAGTGGGACTCGGTGTTAAATTGGCTATTTTTTCCAAAATGTTTAAAAATAAAATATTTTGATTTTTTTTAAGTAAAGTATAAATAATTACATGTTTAGAACATGATTCAATATTTAAGGTCTAATATTTCTACAATTATTACAAATTGCTACAGTCATTTTGAAGGATACAATTATGTCTGATAAGGATATACCGTGCATGTTCACATCAGGTATACTTTTACAATATGTTTATTTTTTCTTTCTTTCTTTAAAAACAAAAAAAGCCAATTTTACATTGAGCTGCCTAGATGTCCCTAGTGCCCAGACTGCCCACCTATCTTGGATCCGTCAAAGGCACTATTCAAAAATAGTTGATACAAGCTCACAAGACGTCACATTGGGACGTGTTGTGAACTTGTAAATAAGCTATTTTAGATAAAGTAGGTCGGGATTGGCTTATTGTCGGTATCAGCCGGTAACACGCGGGAGTCTGTCCCCGTTACAATGCGCTAGACACCTGGGAGATGGATGCTAAGGTGGAGCGCCACACCTACCATCAGCTCCCAGTATTTACCGCACAACTTGTGACACCCAAGCTGTGCTACTCATACACTGAGTTGGCGGTGCCCGGGATCGAACCCATGAATTTGTGGTCAAAGGCGAGAGCTCTACCAACTGAGCTACCCGGACACGTGAATTGAATATTTTCGGTAAATTGAGGAAAAGTTTGAATAATTAGGAAAATGTTTAAGAACCACTGTTAGCCTTACATATTGTTTCATTCTGTGAGCTGACGGCGCCCTCTTGTGTCCCGTCCCAGTTACTGGATCGACATCCAGGTCAAAGGCACCTCCCTGCCCAGAGCGCTCCACTGCTGGGACCGCAGCCTGCACGACACCAACAGGAACAACAACAAGGCCCCGCCCAAAGGCTGCCCCGTGCATCTGATCGACAGCTGCCCCTGGCCTCACTGCAACCCCACCTGCCCCACCATCCGGGACCAGTTCACGGGACAAGAGATGAACGTCATCCAGTTCCTCATGCACATGGGCTTCGACGTCCAAAAGATGGCCCAGCAGCAAGGCATGGACCCCAGCAAGCTACTGGGCATGCTCAGCAGCGGCAGCTAAAAGGACATTTTCATTAACTCTTCAAGCTTACGCTTGATTTATACGCCGTCGCCGGGTGGGCCGTTGTCGCTCGGCGAAAGTAGGCGATCGAACGCGTTGCACGCTTGTAGATTGCGTATTTTCGACACGAGGCGCAAAGAAGTATAAATCAGGCTTAAGCCCGAATAGTGCTGACTGGTCTCTCTGGCCCGGTCTCCCACACCTGATACCTCCAGCTCATATCGCTCCCCGCACCTTAGCCCATTTCCCTCCTGTCTTCAACTCAGCTCAACCCACCCCTCTGTTTAGTTTGACCCTCAATATCCCTCCCATCTACCCCCATGCTTTACCCAGCTTCTCACAACCCAGTACTGGTGATGATAAGCATAGTACTAGGGGCAACATGTCAACATGACAAGGCACACCTCTCTGCTACTCTCCTCTTAACTTATCTTTTTGGTTGTAAAAGACAACAACAACAAACTAAACACACACACACACACACACACACACACACACACTCACACACGCACACACACCACACACACACACACACACACACACACAAAGGAACACGAATGTAATCCAGTTTTAAGGATGTTCATTGTTGTTTTTTGTTTGTCTGTTTTTTTATTTTGTTTTGTTGTTTTTACATAACTAACGACAACAATGACTTAAGAATGCTGTCTTTGTTAAGTAGTCACTATAGGGTGTATAAAGTTAAAACATTTTGTTTAAAGGCTGTCTGTTATATTTGGGCTCATCTTACGTTTTGTCACACAGTGGTTTATTTCAAGGAAAGAACGGGCACACAGAAATGAGCAAAGCACTGGATTATTAAGGGACAGTAGAGATATTACCTCTAGAGGGCAGTGTGGGACGGCAGAGAGACGCAAATCGGTCTCTTTCTAATCCACTGGTTCCTAATTGTCGGGTCCAGGGCCCACCAAGGGCTTCCAACTGGACCGTTACCAGTCCATTTGTTAAATTAACACACCTTGAAATGAAAAAGGTTGAGAATCATTGAACTAAACATCAACCAGGGACAACAATCTAAACTCTAAACTCCTCAGTGCTTGAGAGTTTACAAATGGAACCAAAATGTTCTACATTTGTACTACACTCTGGAGTTAAAGACCCCTAAAAAGGGTCCATTTGGACCACTGTGGTGGTCTCTGGGGCCCGCGTTGAGAGCCAGTGTTCTAATTAATCAATCTATGATGTAACACCAGACTCCATATAAGCTGTTAAGACCAGTCCATCAAACAAAGATCAGTTTGGCTTTCAGTATTTTAATATATTGTGAAAAAAAGAGAACGAAATCAGCACCCTATATAACTATATTAAGTGGTATATAGTTGATACAGACTTTATTTTCTTGTGATAAATATGGGATAAGAGCAGGTCCCATAGAGGTAACTCTTCCTGCAGTGCTACTGACAGGCGTGCATTCAAATTTAAGAATAGCATATATATTTAATATTATATACTAGTGCTGGGCGATACGACTTCAAGTCAATATCACATTTTGTCAAACCTTTGCCTCAATTACGATTAATGAACGATTATAATTATTTAATCGTGAAAATAGCAGCTCTACAAGCTCACAACGTGTATGCTATTTTTGAATTTCGTTGCTGTCGGGCTGAAACCTCTTATCTCCAATTTGAACTTTTTGTGTTTTTTCCCCGTAAATTAACGCACTACTTGATCGTACTACAGCGTCACAAAAACAAGCTTGCAACTCACTTTGAGCTATTTTTAATATTTTTGCATTTTAATCCTGAAAAGTATTAATCGATTATTCGATTAACCTCTGAGCAAGATTAAGTCGTTTATTGGTTCTAAATGCAAGTTTGGAGATATTTTCGTTGAATTGCCCAGCCTTAGCATATACCTTGTGTCAGAACATGATGTTCACAGTAATTCCACTCTTCACAATCAATGCAAGGTGCATTCAAAGGGAGACAAATATCATGTATTTTATTATTTTTGAGTATTTGTATAGGTTCTTTCAAGTGCAGGTAAGGATCCTCTGTTAATTCAACTCGAAGTGTGGAAATGGACCCGAATAACCATCTGGGTCCATTTCTACACTCCGAGTTGAATGAACAGAGGATTTTACATATGTGTTCACTATTGTAACTCCCTTCGTTTTTTTTCATAATAGAAATCACCTTTTTAATATAATGATGTTGTATGTAATGCTGTCTCATAAATGATGTTTTTAATGGACCTCTATTTCACATCACACCAGAGAAGAAAAGGTATTACTAATTGTAATTTTATTCTGTAACATATTTTTTAACAGAAAAACTCAAGCTACATTGGTAATTTACATATTTATTTTGTTATGTAAATCATATTTATATAAGTGCTATTTTCACAGAGAAGTGATTCTTTGTAAATTGTAAATATATTGCTGTTTTTGTTTTTTCTCTTTGTGTTGATTGCATGTCTTTGTATCAAACCTAAGAAAAGCCCCATTACAGATATTTCAAGATAAAAACAAAAGTGTTCTTGTTTTTTGTTTGCATCCATCCTTGACCATTTATACAATAAAAATCACACCCGTGTGAGGTGAGGGGCGCTCTTATCATCATACATCATCATGAATAATCTCATTCCGGCCAATCACAATTTGCGTCCTCACTCTATCGTCTTCACTTTTGTCTTCAATGTTTTGCACCCCTCAAAAACAATAATGAATGCCACAGACGATAAACAGTCTAAGTCCACACTATTTATCCATAATGTATAAATGATAGATAAGGGGTCAGGACAACATTCTGGTTGTCCTGACCTGACTGAAAAGCATGTTGTCACTCAGTCCACCTGGCCTATCTCCTCGATGCACGCCCCACTGGGAGGAGACCCTGGGGCTTTATATTGTGTTTATAAATATATTTTAGTGTCAGTCAGTGTTGCCAGATTGTGTGAGAGAGCGAACAGGTCTATGAAAACAAGCCCAGAAGAAGCCACTTCACACAATTTTGCAATTTAAATTACAGGCTGCTATTTTCCAGGAAATGTATATATATATATATATATATATATATATATATATATATATATATATGAACATGAACATGAACATGAACATGAACATGAACATGTTTAAACATTGATTTAAATAAACTACACTTTAGAAACAAAACCCCCCAAAACCACAACCAGACCCAATATTTACAAGCAACTTTACTGGAAAGAACAAGCCCAAAGTCGCTTATAATAAGCCGACATGGCAACACTGAGCAGCATTATTGTCTCCCCCAAAAGTCCGGACAAGTCGCCCCGTAAAACCGTTGTATTTTTGTATTTTCCAGCAGAGAGAGAGAGATTTTTACCCTTGCTTTTAAACAGAGAGAGAGAGATTTTCACATGTAGCCTACTTTTAAACAGAGAGAGAGAGAGAGAGAGAGAGAGATTTTTACCTGTATGCTACTATATTTTTACCTGTACTTTGAGATTTTTCCTGTACTTTTAAACAGAGAGAGAGAGAGAGATTGTTCCCTGTACTTTTAAACAGAGAGAGAGAGAGAGAGAGAGAGAGGAGGAGGTAAAGTGTCTAGTTATAGTGAGAGTGGAGGGGGCCCAAGGGGGGTCATCAGCCTCTTTTGTTTGAGTGTGGGTCGTTACTACAACAACAACAACAACAACAACAACAAAAGATCAACTGTAGGAATGTAACCATTTATTTGAGTGAAAAAATGAACAGGTCAAGTTAATATATACAGATGCAACTTTAAAAAAAAGTTGAACAAAAAATATACATACAATGCTTCTTCAATACTATACTACTTGACATAACACAGGACAAAATGTCCACATCTCAGTCTAGTCCTGGCCAAAATCCTGATTAAGCCTCAGAGTTGAGAGCTGAATAGTGATGAGGGATCTGTGTGTCTCTCTTGGTGCACCAAAAATTCTGTCTTTTTTGTGTTAATGATGAGAGCGTTGTTATCACTCCATTCAACCACCTTATTTACTCGTGCAGTCCAGGATCACTGGATCTATCTAGAAGAGAAATGAAAGTTGCGTTCATGATTTGAGTCATTTTCAAAAATCCACCTGTTGGTGGCGCTGTAACAGGCCAATGTGATAAGGGATCTGTGTGTCTCTCTTGGTGCACCAAAAATTCTGTCTTTTTTGTGTTAATGATGAGAGCGTTGTTATCACTCCATTCAACCACCTTATTTACTCGTGCAGTCCAGGATCACTGGATCTATCTAGAAGAGAAATTAAAGTTGCGTTCATGATTTGAGTCATTTTCAAAAATCCACCTGTTGGTGGCGCTGTAACAGGCCAATGTGAAAAGGGTGGGATATATTCCTCAGCCTATAGTAGGAAAGTCTGTGAAAGATTTCACGTAAATTGCACGCTGCGTTCATGATTTGAGTCATTTTCAAAAATCCACCTGTTGGTGGCGCTGTAACAGGCCAATGTGAAAAGGGTGGGATATATTCCTTTAACTCTAACAAGTACTGTACTTTTAGACAGACATAGCAGAATACAACAACAACAACTAATTTCAGTAACAATGGAAGAATGGAGGGTGATTCATACATCAGGTGATGCAGTGACGTAGAGTCTGTGGGGGCCGGGGGGCCAGGGCCCCCATGAGGAATTGGACCAGGGATCTCGGCCCCCATGAGGAATTGGACCTGAATATATATTCGCCTCGGTTCGTCCCGTTTGTGCTGCATCAGGTCGCGCCCCTTCGCGCAATCTCGTCTTGCATTGACTTTGTATGTAATCGCGCCGCTCTAACCATCCAAGTCTGGCACCTTAACACGTCTGTTTTCCTCACTGTCCGGGGTGGTGGGGGATGGACCGCGTTGCCTGTCCCTTGTACATATGCAGATCAGGCATTGAAATGCTAATATGGGTGCTTAACCTGCCAGGTAGGTAAGGGTATGCTTCTTAGGCTACTTGTTCACAATGAAACCACCAACAGCAAGAACACCCTGGCTGCCAGCCTGCCGTTGAAACCTTCCGCTGTCCCAGCGGAAGGTGTGTGAATGTGGGAAGTGAGGACGCTGGCGTCGACTGTTCGCCGCTATATTCAGCTATATTCAGCTATTAGTGTAGATTTATAGGGTGCTAGGCACTGCTAGCCCCTCCTATATTCAGCTATAGTGTAGATTTATGGGGCGCTAGCCCCTCCTATATTCAGCTATTAGTGTAGACTTTCGTCTTACACAAACATTAAATTCCCATTGACAATGAATGGAGAATCTGGACGATCTGTATTTTTGTCCTACGCAAAGATTACATCCCCATTGACAATGTCATGATGGTGTGCGATGATAAGAGCACCCCCCACTTCACACAGGTGTGATATTTTTTAATGACCTCCCAAATTCTGCCCATAATTTAAAAGCATCTCTAGCAGCAGCCCTGTGTAACTCACTCCCTAGAAGCATTTAAAACATGAACAATACTATTATAAGTCAAACGTAAACCTAATGTTGCTCATTGTTACAGTCGGTGTCTCTACAGAGCATTTAGGTTCTTTTGGCTTCAACGGAGGCTACAGTAAGTCAGTAAGCAACGTGATTAACCCAGTCGAAATTTAAAAAATGTCTTCTAAATCATGAACATTTTCTGAAAAACCTCATGTTTCTACATCAGTGGTGCTCAATATTTCATGTCAAGGACCCCAAAAATTATATGTAATCAGCCGCCGACCCCCATCTGAAAATATGTAGTTCCAGGGACCCCCCCAGAAGCAAAGATTTTAGTTAAAAACGTTCGCTCTATATAGCTATATATATTCAAAGATTTGCACCACATTTTCATGATTTTTTTTAAAATAGCAGATCTACAAGCTCGTAGCACGGCACTCTGTGCTGCGCTATGAGCTGGTAGATCTGCTATTTTTCAATAGCTAAAGTATAACATAATGCTTAAAACACCAAAATGGGTTCCCGCCCAGAACGGGTCTATCATGCTCACTTCATTTGATCCAGTCCAGCCTCCCTGTGGAGGATGTAGGTATTGTCACAGATAGCACAGGGATATTTTCAACATTTAGGGCAGTGGTTCCCAAACTTTTCCATGTCAAGGACCCCCGAATCGACATGTATTAGCCAGCGGACCCCCCATTTGAAAAGATATGCCAGGGAGCCCGACAAGATGTTTTACCTCTAGCAGTGATTCTCAACCCGTTTAATGTCAAGGACCTCCAGTTTGACATGCATTAGTCTACGGACCCCCATTTAATGGCATTTCTATCTCTGAGACCCCCAATTTATATTGTACAATCAATGTTAATGATTTAACTCTGAGAGTGTACAAATGGAATCAAATGGACCCGTTAGGGTCCATTTGGTTCAATTTGTACACTCTCAGAGTTACAGACCCATAAGGGTCCATTTGATTCCATTTGTACACTCTCAGAGTTACAGACCCATAAGGGTCCATTTGATTCCATTTGTACACTCTCAGAGTTACAGAGAGTTGGACTTTATTATTACATCTTGTGTACAGGTACATAAGAGGAAAACTTATTTTTGTTTGGCTTCCTCAAAGATGTTCATGTCAAGGACGCCCAAATTAATATATATTTGGCCCCGGGAGCAGTATGGGTTGGCGCCCCAGCCTGCATCCTCCGTGAGGAGGAAGCCCATAAACCTTCGATGAGGCCTTTAGGAGGGCCATTCGAGCCGCAAGCGGAGCCTGCAGTACCACCGTTGCCCAGGTGGAGCTTGCAGAACCATTGCAGCTCAAGAAACCACCACTCCTGAATGAAGTGTCTGGTGATGGGAGTCTGGTGCAATGCACAGGTCCTGGCTGCACCTTGTGAGAGCAGGAGTGGACCTGGTGAGACGTAGGAGGGGCCCACAGAGCCTCCACATTGCCAGAATTGTACCTCCCAGTCCCGGCAGAGTAGTTCCGGAGTGGATCCAACGGATTGTGTGGCCCTGGTCTTTCCCTAGTGGGTCTGATCCAGGGTAGCTACTAGGACGTAAGTCGGGGCTTGATCACCCCGGCTGGGTCACCCGAGTGAGGGGTATGATGTTCGTGAGACCCGAAACCTTGGGATACTGAGGATATGTCCCACAGTCCCAGGTGCATCCAAACGATGTATTTTCGTTTCGTTCTTGGCTGCGGACCCCCATCTGAAAATACTTTAAGCTGGGGACCCAATAAGATTTGTGTTGTATGTTTCAAGAATCCATGTTTTCCACATTATTTTCAAAATGTCTTTGAAAATAGCAGATCTACAAACTCACATAACACTTCGCAATGCAGCGCATTATGAGTCTATAAATTGGCTATTTTCAAGTATCTGAAAAGTGGTTAAACTGATCTCATGCTACATTAACACATTTTGCTGGGGACCCCCTGCAACTCAAGGACCTCTGGAGGAAGTGTCAAATGAAAGTGAAAACCTGAATAAATGAGGGGAGAAACATAACAATGCAGATGTGTAGGCCTACTGCATGACATACTGGTAATTAATCAAATAAGTCAAGTTACAGTACATGCATTTAGCCAACCAAACCAACCAAGGTAACCAACGTCACCTTTGGTTTGGGTTAGTTAGGGACTGAGAGAACAAGCTGTTGAGAGAATAACATCTGGTCATGCAGCTCTGTGGCTGCCTGGCATGAATGAAAATACCGAGCTTCATCTTGGATCAAGATGGCCAGAGGAAATGATCTATTGACAATGAAAGAGCAGGGGCTCCATTTTCGTCACCGCTAAACCCTTTATGCCTAAACTTCTTTGCCTTTTTTTTACCATTTTACAAAACATTTTGGAATAGTTAAAATGGCCAGTCTACAAGCTCACGATGTGTCAATGTAGATTGGCTAGTTGAACTATTCAAAAATGTTTTTCAAAATAGTAAAAAAGGCAAAGAAGTTTAGGGATATGGGGTTTAGCGGTGACGAAAATGGAGCCCTAGAGGCTTTGTTATTTGCTAACCTGAGAAGAGACTTGCCTGCCTCACAAGCACATTTGTTTCACAATGTATTGGGAACTTGTGAAGTCAATACCACCCCCATCTGGCGGAATCAGGTTAATGGATGGCAGGAACTTAAAGACTGCTCAGCTCAGCTGGTAACCTTGGGAAAGACAAAAGTATGTAAATAGGGTCTGAAATCGTGGTCGAAACCCAAAAGCACACATTATTTAAGGAAAAACAGAAGAGCAATATTCCTATAGATGAATGGGAATGTCAATGCAGGATGTGATCAGACTCTGCCGGCGAGAACAGTCCAGAACAGTCCACTACACAAACAGGGATATTATAGTAGGGTTGTGCATAAAGCCCTTCACTACAAAGACAAATGCACATTTGAGAGTTCAGTGGTACAAACACCATAGACAGTGGTACAAACACCATAGACAGTGGTACAAACACCATAGACAGTGGTACACAGAGATGTGGTCTGATGAGTCATCCTTCCCCATATTCTCCACATGAAGTGGGCGAGTGCATCAGTGCATGTGAGGCATATACATACACCAATAGAACCAACTGTATGGACCTGAACGCTTAATCCGTACAGTGAGAGGGTCTGGTGATGGTGAATGTGGAGTGCGTTTTCCTAGCATGGTTTGGGTCCACTTGTACCTCAGTGGTTCTCAACCAGTGGTCCGGGAACCACCAGTGGTCACTGAGGGGTTCCAGGTGGTCCCCAGTTAAACTTAAAGGATGGAGAGTTGGTAACCAAATGGACCCTTATAGAGCTTTAACTCTGAGTGCGTAAAATGAAAAAGAGTTCTTACCTGTATTACTTAAAGGACAACTTTAGTTTTTTTCAACCAAGGTTCATATTTTAGGTTGTTATTAGAGAAAGTAAAAGATGCGTGTAAAAAAAACACTTTATTAATCCACTGGAGTAGTCTTTTTTTTGACACACTACTCCTCCCACAGTTTTGGCAGCACGCACTTGAGTCATATCTCAAATTGACCGGCTTCATCGGGAATGGTGTGCTTGTATTTTGTTAAGAGAAATGTTATATAGTTTAATTGATATTAATGTATTAGTGAATTAAATTTCCCCATTGACATGAATGGGAAAGTGCGAAAAATCACATTCAAGTATTTTTCCCTCAGAGACTGTAAGTGTAAGGGCTATAGTTACAAAACTTGGAGGGGAGGTTCATAATAATTACTAAAATTAATTAACTTATAATGTTATTGTTCGGCCTCATGGTGGCGCTATAACAGCCCACTTTACGTTTTGGCTTATAACTCTTAAACCGTAGGTCGTAAAATCAAAATAATTTTGTCCCTGGATTCCTTGGGTCATGATGCATCTCCCCCTATATGCGTCATGATAGATTTTCCTCCATTTTGAATTTTATCCAAAACACACTTTTTGCTGCAACTTCTACAGATTTTGTCCAAATCTCACAAAAACCGGCACACATGATCTATGGACCTATCCGATTAAAACACCATCGGCAATTTTGGTAGTGCGTATCGTTCGGCCGTAATCGTCGTCCGAAGTTAGTAGGAGGGGCCTATATCACAAAAAATTCCATAAATCACTAACGGAATGTCCAATCCATCCCAAATTTGAATCACATGTCCGGGGTGGTTTAATCAACCAAAAGCCAAAAGCAACTCCATTTTCATTTATAGGGGGCGCCGCAAATGCGAAAACTTTAACCATTTCTCGCAAAAACGTGATTTTTGGGGGCATAAATCCCCTCTTACAATTACTTACACATGATCACAGGTGTGACTTGAAATTGTAATTGGCTAGCAACGTTAGTGGGAGGGGCCTATTTAAGCGACTGTGGCAACCACACTTTGCAATTTTTTTAAATTGCGACCTTTCTAGTTTACTATAGTCCTACTAGACCCCAGGAAATTACATCTGGCCACAAAAGATCACAGGGTCTACTGAATGTGAAGGGGGATACTATAGGGGGATGCCATACTGTGTTATATGGCTCAACAGGTCAGTTTGTCACCCCCTCGATAAATGTAAAGCTGTCACATAATAAGGCATGGTGTGACTTAAATGTAAAAAAGTCATGCTCTGATGTTTATTGGAGCTCCATTAGACAGACATTGCTCTGTGACAACGTGCGTTAAACGTGGTTGCGTTGAGATTAAGCCGCTCGTCGTAGTGTTTTTTTAATCGATTTTGACATTTTCATATTTGCGAGAGTGCCCTGTGGTCACTGCAGGGACACCAGGGCACGCCCGTAAGGCTCCATGTTCGGGCCTTACAGGCTCCGCAACTTTCGGTGCGGATCCTTCAAATTGGACCCGTGAAGACCTACACGTCAGGGCTTAGGAGGCAGCCAATCATGACTACGTCGCTACTCCACGAGTGGCTACACGAGTGGCTCAGACCATTGGCTTAGGTGGCGTGTCAGAGTATGGGGTCAGACTCCCATTGGCTTAGGCGGCGTTTCAGAATATGCAGTCAGACTCCCATTGGCTTAGGGGCAACCAATCATCACTACGTTGCTTTTAAAAACGGGGCTGTTGTATGCCAGGTTTTCAAAAAAAGCCTTTTTAACCCATGGAATTGTGCATGAACCCCCACTATTGTGTCAGGTGGGTCTATGATGGACCCACCCGACACAATAGTGCTGGTCCAGACATTGCTCTTAGTCAGGACTCTCAGGATGGTGGTCCCTGGGTCCAAATCAGTTGAAAACCCCTCCCCTAAGAGGGAAGGGTCACTGACAATCAATACAATTCTGGGTGATCACCTTTATCTTATGATGAAATACTTGTATCCCGATGGGAGTGGTCTCTCAAAGTTCAAGATTGAAGGTTGTACTTTATTGTGACAGGTACAGTAAAAGAGTAAAACATATGTTTGTTGGGCTTCCTTCAGACAATGCAGCAGCATATAGGTGATAATAATAATCCACAGGGCACGAGGGGGTCACTGCAGTGCATCTGAAAGTGAAAATTATGTGAATCATATATTATGCTATGGCCTCCATTCGCAGTCACCAGATTACAACCCAATTGAAGATTGTATTACTGATGTCATGTGTTGTGTTAGACAGTGCTCTCCACCACCTCCGTCAAAACACCAAATGAGGGAATGTCCTTTGTTAGAATGGTGTTCCATCCATCCCTCAGTCTACAATCTATGCCAAGGCATGCACACTGCAGTTATTCTGGTGGCTTGTGGTTACCAAGGCACTTCATTCATGTGTCACCCATCTGTATCTCTCTCTCTTACACACACACACACACACACACACACACACACACACACACACACACACACACACACACACACACACACACACACACACACACACACACACACACACACACACACACACACACACACACACACACACATAGGTTAAACGTGCTGTAGTTTACTGTACATTATAATCATCCCATTGCATGTAATTCCTGGCTCAAATGGGAACCGTGGGCTCATTCCCTGTAATTACACTGTACATAAATGACAGTTTCACTACTGACTTAGTCTCCCTGGACGCTCCCCAGAAATATGACTCCCAACATCGACTCCCTGACACAGACGGCCATGTGAGCACCCACCCCACCCCTCTGAGGAATATAGACCCCCTATTTATAGAGCTGGTGGTGGGGCCTGTAACCCTGGGCTCTGCATACACTTTCATTGCATCCCTGGCAACGTTCTACGCACATTCTGACACACAGGAAAGAGAGGGTGTGTTTCTGTGTGTGTGTGTGTGTGTGTGTGTGTGCGAGGAAGTGTGAGAGGTTGAGTGTGTGAGAGAGAACAAAGTTTGAGGACTTCGCATGAGAGTCTAGGGGCCTGCAGTGGAGGGATTACGAGGACCGAGCCAAGCATGACAGGCAGGACAACAAACTCTTCCACCTGTTCTGTGCTGAGGCCTGTCGTTTGAAGATTGTTACGCAGTTGGAGTCTATTTGTTGAGGACAACGTTCTGGCCAATAAGATCTTGCTTCGCTTTGGGGTTTTGCAGCAATACGTTTGATCTTCCACAAAGACAAAGAGCAAGGTGAAAAAAATACCTTTTAGGATACAGAAACACCTTTTTTGTTTTCTTTTTCTTTTTACATAGCGAACATAGCTTTACATTTTCATTATTGCATTAAGTTATGGAGTAGCTTACTTAATCATGATTATGTACTAGAACTAGAATTAGACTTTTAAATTACAAACTGATTGCTTGCTAATATAACAGCATTATATATTTTATTTTATTCGACTTACTCATTTGCTGTTACCTACTGTATGTTTTATGGTGCTGTGGCTCAATGTAACTTGAGATCTGCTGTGCACCCCAGTAATTACATAGCACAGTAGCACACGCAAGACGATTTCTAGAGACATTTGTAATTAAGCACAATTCTATTTATAAAAAGCAACCAGGCAAAGGGCGAGGTCTCCATCGAAGGAGAACAGGAGGCCACAAGGACACCCGCGCAGAGACGTGGAGTGGAGGCCTGAACTTCCACTGGCCAAAGTCCGTGGCATATAAGGGACAACGGACACCATGGACCCCCAAGGAGGACATTACCTCAACAAGGCAGCTGTGCTGTCACCATTAGGCGCAGCTCGCATGTGTCAACTTTTGCTGGGCTGCACCGTTATCGCCCTAGTGTCTCACAGTGCGGGATACAGCCACAGCTATGGGGACTTCTGCATGTTCGTGTGGTGTTTCTGCTTCATCGTAACGCTGGTGATATTCGCCGTGGACGTGACGCGACTCCATGGCTGCATGCCCATCTCCTGGGACAACTTCACCGTGGCCTTCGCCATGCTGTCCACGCTCATGTACGTCACGGCCTCCGTCGTGTACCCGGTCTACTTCCTCCAAGCAGAGTGTCCCCTGGACGATTGCGAGGTCAGGGACTACCGGATCGCCGTCACCGTCTGCTCCAGTGTTTGCTGTTTCCCCTACGGGGCGGAGGTGTTCCTGACGCGCGCCAAGTCGGGCACCGTGGTGGGCTACATGGCCACGGTGTCGGGCCTACTCAAGGTGGTTCAGGCCTTCGTGGCTTGCATCATCTTTGGCGCCCTGGCCAACAACAGTGAGTACACCAACTTCATCGCCACCCAGTACTGCGTGGTGGTCTACAGCCTGTGCTTCACCATCACTGTGGTGGTGGTGGCCGTGACCGTGTCGGGGAGGACCTCTGCCCTGCGTGTCCCGTTCGACCGCTTCGTGGTCATCTACACGTTCTTCGCCGTGCTCCTGTACCTCAGCACCGCGCTGATCTGGCCCATCTTCAGCTTTGACAAAAAGTATGGCAACACGGACCGCCCCGCGGACTGCCCACCGGAGCAGTGTACCTGGGACACCAAGGTGGTGGTGGCGGTCTTTAGCAATGTCAACTTGATTCTCTACTTCATTGACCTGGTCTATTCCCAGAGGATCCGCTTTATCTCCAGCCAAGCTGCTGTTTGACAAACTCTGCACTTTACCTCAGAGATACCCAGACGAACAGAAAAAAACTGAGGCCTCGCCGGAAAGGCTCTGTCCAGATTCCAGTCAGACCGAATGAATGGTTTCAGGAGAACTGGACCCAGGAGATAACCAGACCTGGGTATTTGTGGGAGAACTGGGCCCATGGGAAGGGGCATGGTTCATAGAAGTACTGTATCTTATGAGGTTACATTTGGTAAGAAGCTTTGAAAACAAATCTCATTTCCACAAATCTTACTATTTCAAAGAAGCAGGGGTTATATTTGGTGTTTCAAAATGTTTGAATTTTACAAGCACACACATCACCCCCCACCCCAACTATGGGCAAAGAAAGGTATTCCGCATGAACAATCGTATACAGGTTGTTACAGATATACATTTGAATAGGGCCCATTTCCTTCAGGCCTGTTCACACCCGGGCCCAGTTCACTTGCATCCATGTAAATGACTCAGCCATAATGTAGATTGATGATTCCATGGTGTGTGTTCTTTTTGTATTCATTATTTCTATTAGTATTAAACATCTGTCATATGCAGCCAAGCTAATAGTATTATTTGTGGTATTTGAGGCTTTTCCCCAGTATTGCAGTGGGCAGGAAATCCCTGCTAGGTGTGTTGTGCTGATGAGTTGATTCTAGCCACGTTGCCTTTAGAGGTAATGTTGGGTTTATCTCAATGAAATTCTCTCACTTTTTAATTCTCAAACGTCATCACTGGTCTCAAACATAAAGGGGAGAGAATTAAACACTGAATGGTTGAGAGAACGGTTGAATTGAAGAATATAGCAGCCGTATAAGTCTCCAGTATACACTGAAAATAGGAATAAGAATGTTTTTTGACCAACAACTGCTATGTATCCGAAATAATTTCTGCTATTTGACTTTGGCAGAATTAATTCTAATTCTTCCAACTGCCAACAAATTTCTTGAGGCAGTTACATCTACCCCATAGTATTTAAAAGTTCAATATGCTTTTGATTTTATCATTTTAATGTAATATTGATATGAAGATTAATCTGACACTTGCAGTATTGAGGATATAGTATTAAGAAGATTGTTTTTTTCCCCCTAAGCACATTGACAGTTAAATGGAATGTACAGTAATAAAACATACTTGTTCCATATTTCTGTTCTGCTCAATAAACAGAGCAGTGTGGTCTCTTGGTTTCCATGTGAATGGCTTTGAGTGAGAGAACAGGTATTGGACCTTGATAGAACCATTACGGTGAAAATAGAAGATCTACAAGCTCACAACATGCGTGCATTGTGAGCATGTAGATAGCTATTTTCGGCAAACATATTTGGTGAAGAGCAAAGAAATGTAGGGGGCATCTGGTCCAGTCAACTAAGTAGTAAGTACAGGGTTTACGTGATTTGCTGTTAACTATTTTAGCGAGAGTTTAACTATTTTTATAGAGTTATACGCACATAGAACAGTGGGTGTTGGGATAAGTGCATTGCACTTTTAGTGTGGGCTTTACTTGTTCGAGACAAGTAAAACCCACACACCAAGCCAACATTCAGACTTCCTTTATTGACACAATGTTTCAATCCATGGCAGAGATCTTTGTCAGGTCAATTTAAAACAATTGTTTAGTCTTTCAGTATAGACTGTATGTCACCTGATGTGATGTGTAGCCTCAGGGACCGCAGGCGGTTACCTGATGTGCGACCTGAACTCAGGTAAGAATAGACACAGGAAGAGCTTAATGCAATACTAGAGAGCATACATAGTAGTAGTAGTAGACAAAAACAATACATGTTTCTGTCTTAAGCTACTACAGTATAGAACGTGAAGAGTCTAAAAGGGGAGGACATTTAGATGGCCTATTGCCCCAGAGAGAAACGTACAACATACTGGGCTTACTGTATATATTTAATCTGGGTACCGAGGCTAATATTTCACATCTCCGAAAGGTTCCAATCAGGAAAACGAACGGAGACATTTCTAATTAACATTTACTATAGTTCAACGGTGTGTATTGTTCTCTATTGCTGTATTATTGTATTGATCACTTCCCAGTTCCCACACATATTTGTCTTACTTGAAAATTGAATCATGAGCCTTTACAGGTTGTACTTTTATTTTATTATTTATTCTCTTAATGATGTTTTTGAGTGAAGTACTTTGAATTACCTTGTTATTGAAATGTGCTATGCAAATAAACTTGCCTTTTATAATTTCCACTTATTTCCACACACTATTATTATTATTATTATTATTATTTATTTATTTTTTCTTTATTATCAGATTCTGTATTTGGTAATTCGGAATATATTCAATAAAATATAGGAAGATAGCAATTTCAAGGAAAGCACATCAACACGCCAACGGCCACGCCTCCACCTGCAAATATAGGAGTCGGTAAAATGCATAGTGGTTTGCGTGGCCGTAAGATACCATTTGCGGATAGTGATTTATTTGTATGTAGAATGGGTACATTTCAAACAAAAGCACAAGTCAATAGAAAGAACTTACTTGAGGACGAACCATGATAAAGCATTACACTTATTTACAACAGGGTCCACCATTTTCAATTCATCAGAACATTTAGAGACGTGCAGATATACACTTCTATTTAAAATAACAAGAAATCATCATATAAAGAAAGTAAAGTGGAAGGTTCTAAACCAACTATGCGGGTAAGGCATGGCATACGTTAGGGGCCATAGTCTTCATACTCCTGTAGGCCCTCAGAGGACAACAGTGAAAAGGCACTCAGCTCTGAACTTGGTAGAATCTGCACATGACTTGCTGATAACAAACTTATACACCCGGAAAAAACTGAATCCATTCTCTTCAAATCAAATAGTAATCTCAGCAAGGCCGACGGCTTCTCAGTTAAAGTGGGTGACAATATTATCACAAGAAAATGTGAAATTACCTATAGCTATATGTTCCATCCTGGAGGCAAATCTTTTCTGTGATAAAATGGCTACCAATGTAATCAAAAAGGTCAACCAAAGAACAAGATTCCTGTACAGGATCTCCTCACTGGTCAGCAAAAATACCTTGAAGACCCTAACAGGAGCCCTCATACAAGGTTTCTTATATGCATGCACCTCATGGCACCACAGCACCTTAAAACACCCAAAACCAACTGGTCAGGCTACTACTTGGCCGTACTCCCAAAACCCACCTCACCCCCACTCATTTTGATAGGCTAGAATGGCTAGGGAGTACAGCAACTTGTCCTGGTCTATAGGATTCGCTACAAGATACCCATGTTGTACCTGTCAAAATACTTCCTTAATGTCAACAAAGTCCACGATTGCAACACCAGAGGCAAACCACGTTAAACCCAGATTCGGCTCAAAGGTTAAATTAATTTCGCTCCTATGCCACTAAAATGTGGAACACCCTAGCAACAGCCATTAAGAAATGTGAATCCCTAGACTCCTTCAAAACAGCTCTCAAAGAGCACTTACGTGCCACTGCATTTCTAAACTGGACCCTGTAAAAAAGTTAAAGTACCCCCCTTATTTTGGGGGACACTAGCCCCTCCTATGCCCAGCTTTGTGTATTTGTGTGTACCAAATTTGTGATGCTTTGATTGGCTGAGAATGTGATGCAGAATGTCTATACTGTACATGTTTTCCCTTTTTTTCTATAACGGTGTATAAATGTTCTGAAAATGGAGGACCCTGATGTAAACAAGTTTATAGTGCTTTTTCTGGTTGTAGCAGACTTTGTATTGACCTGTACGTTCCTTGAACTGCATGTACCCATTCTACACACTGTTAATACAAATTTCAATCAATCAATCATTCATTCATGGCATATTGTGTGTAAAACCAAGTATAGTATGAGTATTATTCACAAGTGTAGTAGGCTATGAGCTACAGTCATTTTGTGTGGGCTGTCCATCTTCCACATTCTAGTAAGAATCGGTGATTGTGTGTGTGTGTGTGTGTGTGTGTGTGTGTGTGTGTGTGTGTGTGTGTGTGTGTGTGTGTGTGTGTGTGTGTGTGTGTGTGTGTGTGTGTGTGTGTGTGTGTGTGTGTGTGTGTGTGTGTGTGTGTGTGTGTGTGTGTGTGTGTGTGTGTGTAGAAAGTTCATTGTCCTCCCTCCACATATCGCTACAGTTGTAACTCTCTAACATCAGTAGATACTTGAGAACCAGTATGCAGCTTGCCTTTTGGAACAGACACCTGGAGCCATCTACTGCAGTGGCTTTAAACAGACAACATCACTTGAGGAAGCGTGTGTGTGTGTGTGTGTGTGTGTGTGTGTGTGTGTGTGTGTGTGTGTGTGTGTGTGTGTGTGTGTGTGTGTGTGTGTGTGTGTGTGTGTGTGTGTGTGTGTGTGCGTGTGTGTGTGTGTGTGTTTCATTTTATTAGTCTTTCTAGACAATTGTTCCAAAGTAACTATTTATTAGGAGATTGTGATACGTCATGCATACTTTGAAGATCACGTGAAATGCTCACGAGAGAGCATATTGCACTTCCAGGTTGGTTTTAGATGTTAGTTCAACACAAGATCGGGCAGGTGCATTGGGAGAAGCGGTGATGGATCCACCAGGTAGGTGTGATGGTTTGATATTAATCTGATTTAAACAGGACTTGGATTACATGAACAAGTTCATAGCACCAAATGTAATGTTGTTCTGTTTTACATACCAAGGATGTGATGAATAGCCGAATGTAAGCTATAACATTATTGAAACTTACTGGTTCAACTCAACTTAATTAAACTCAACTGTATTCAATTCAATTCAATTTTATTTAAGTGTCAAATCACAGGGAGAGGGGAATAGAAAGAAAGAAAATAGAAGAAAGATAGACAGGGAAAGAGAAAACTTAAACTTAACTGTATTGTGCTAATACAAGTGTAAAAACCTGTAGGTACAGCATAAAAAACTAAAGTTGATTGAAATTCTCATTCAACATTCAGGGTTAGCCAGTATCAGCCTATACACACATGTGAGCGAATTTGATTGATGGAAGATAAAAACTGCAGAGTTGGCTAATAAGCAGTGGTGGAAAAAGTACTCAAACTACTACTAATACTACTTAAGTAAAGGTATCAATAGTGTAATATAAAACTACTCCATTACAAGTAAAAGTCCGGAATTCAAAATGTACTTGAGTAAAAGTACAAAAGTGTAGACATCAAAATGTACTTAGAGTAGAACGATGGTCTTCTTTGTTTCTTTCTATGTGGGGTAAGGCAAACATTATTAAGATGAACTGTGCTCCAAGACTCAACTATCTGCTCCAGGCCCTCCCAGTTAAGATTCCATTCCATTATTTCAAACAATTTGACCAAATTTGTAATAAGTTCTTATGGAACGACAAACGTCCAAGAATGAGCTTTAAAAAACTGCAGAGGCCGGTGGATATACCCAATCTCTTGCTCTACCATTATGCGTTCACCATGAGGCATATGGTACAATGGACCCTTCCACCGGAAAGGGCCCCGCCGTGGTTTAGTCTTGAGAGCGCACTTTGTGCTCCTCTGACGCCTATTGAATGTCTCACACCTAAACTGGACTCAATTAGCAAATCACACCCGATTATGTCTCACATTCACTGGGTTTGGAGGAAAATAGCTTGTATGTTTAAGTTCAATCCCCTTCTCCATTGGTCAGCTGGCATCTGGCAAAAACTTTGTATAGGTAAAAAGCCCTTCCTCTGGGACCCATGGTATCAACGGGGTGTAAAGATTTTGGGAGATCTATACCAAGAAAACAATTTGAAATCATTTGAAGAATTAAGAACAGAATTTGGCCTACCACACAATCACTTCTGGCAGTACTTACAACTGAGACACCTATTGGTAAAAACCTTTGGTTCTCTCACATCACCCCCCCCCCCCCCCCCCCCCCCCCCCCCCCCCTAAAATTGACACAGTGGAAATTATTTAAAAAATATTTGGACTGGGTCATGAGGCTTCTACATACTATGCCATGTTCCTAGATGCCTCTGACCAGTGTAAATTCACATCCAAGTTACCATGGGAAAGGGATTTAGGACTTATCAGATGATTGGGTTAGAATTCTTAGGAATGGAAGGAAAATGTCAAGAGAACTACGTACAAGGTTGATTCAATTCAAAATTATAAATAGAATATATTGGACACCATCAAGATTGTTTAGGGTCGGCTTGACTGATGGTCCTGAATGCTGGAGGTGTCAGGATAGAGACGGTAGACTTTTACACATGCTTTGGGGCTGTCCCAAAATTCAGGAATATTGGACTGCTATACATGAAAGACTGGAGAGAATAACAGGCATACACATTCCTTTTTCACCCAGTCTGTTCATTCTGGGGGATCCTGCCACATTGAGGCATGTTGCTCCTCCTTTAGCTGAATGGATACAAACGGCCATTATGTCAGGTAGGAGGCTGTTGGTCAAGGACTGGAAGGCTCCATCTGCACCTGCTCCATCCCTCTGGGTCCGGGATGCATCGATGGGACTATTGGCCGCTTACAAGCGACTGTCATACAAGCTGCTCAATAGGATGGACGACTATGACTTAAAATGGGGCTTTTACCATATGCACGTATCAGGACTCTGATTAGTTTCTGGCTCTGAGTGAGCTCTTTAGACTTTAGACAAATACACTGAAGGAATATGTCTGGAATTGGGGCTGGGGTGGACTGCGGGATATTTCTGTGCATCTTTGTTATATTGTTTTGTTTTGTTTTGTTATGTGTTTGTTATGCATCTCTTTGGTTGTGTTTTGTCTATGTCTGTCAATGTTTCATATACAAAAGAAAGTTCAAATCATAAAAAAAATAATGTACTTAGAGTACCCAAAGTAAATGTACTCATTATGCAGAATGTGCCATTCCAAGTTTCCAAGTCTATTTTCAAGTCAATGTGTCGCTGTCGCATCACGACGCACGCACGCACGCACGCACACACTTCGATCCTTGAGAAACTTCAGAATGGCTATTTTTTTCCTTCATACCACCTGTTACATTTGTGAGTGTGAACACTGACCACATGCTTTGTTTCCCCCCTCAATTGCTGCTGATGGAATATCATCAGAATTGTCTGCATGGACATTCACCGTAACTGCGTCTGCAGAGGTCATAACACCTGACCTCACGGCGTCTGCAGAGGTCATACCACCTGACCTAACTGCATCTGCAGAGGTCATACCACCTGACCGAACTGCATCTTCAGAGGTGGTGAGAACTTTTCTTTTTTTTTTTTTTTTACAGTTTTTTTTTTTTCCTGGTGTAATGAGCACAAATAGTGTGATTGTTAAAGAGCACTGAAACCATATTTTCCATATAATAATGATATCTTGGCATCTAATTATAAGATGGCATTGGCACCATATGGTGGGCTATGCACAGTTCAGAAACCTGCAATGACATCATCGATGGGGATTCCAAGCTAATAGAAACAGCCTTTCTCTTCCTAGCTGAAATAGAAGCAGTGTTCTTGCATTCATTATAAAAATACGAACATTTCAATCTTGCTTGAAATGACCAAACCTGCCTACCGATGATGGCACTGGCAAGTTTCTGAACTGTCCACTGCCCTCTGAGACAGAGAGCGAGTAGATATGGTGCATTTTCATAAGGAGCATTATTGAGGACCAATTTTACTTAGACTGGTTTGAAATTGTGTGACAAGGTCCTTTAATGCCTTATGTCAATTTGTTGTGTTTATCTCCAGTCAGTCAAAGGAGAGGGGATAAAACTTGGATGGTGTGTGCAACAATTAATCAAATTTTAAACCTATTTTCATATAACTGATGATTTAATTTGAATGGTTAGTAAATACATTTGCTAAGGCCATGTCAATAGTTTATATAGGCCCTACGCTATTATTGGGATGTTATTCTAAAGTTGCAATTATTCCTCATTTACCACTCAGGAATGACAAATAGACATAACTGTAGTTCCCTTTTCCACAGGGTGACTTACCCGTTTTCCTGTTTGCGTTATCTGTTCTCACTTACTTTGTTACTTTTGTTTTAACAATAAGGATGGCGATACTCAGCGAAAAACCTACACCAGTAAATTCCAGTACTATGTGACCATTGTTAACAACATTGTTGACTATGCAAAAGTCCTGCGGTTTCCCTATCTTGCCTTTAAGAATGGTGGGGGTGAGTACACTGTCTAAACTGCCATTGAACTATGCAAAACAACAATAACAACAACTGTTATACCGGTATATATATATATATTTATTTGCTCTCTTTTTTCTGCCCCAAACCCATTGCCCCCCACCATGCCCACCCTCCCTGTGACCAGGTGCCTTCTGCCTCGCCTATCTTGTGATGCTGGTGGTGTTAGGAATGCCTCTGTTCTTCATGACGAGTGCCATCGCACAGTTCTGCAGCCAAGGAGAGGTCAAGATATGGAATGCAGTGCCAATGTTCACAGGTTTAAGTGTACTCATGTTGTTAGCTTATGGCTAATTCATTTCTTCACATTCATATTCATTCTTATATCAGTTTTAAGCAGTAATTGTGCTATGGATTGTTCTGTCTTGACAGAATGGAGAAATATGCCTTGAATACCATGTGCATGCTAAATATACACTTATTAAGACTTTAAAACGTTTGTCTTCCCCAGGTGTTGGAGTAGCCAACGTGGTGATAAATGCAGTCGTGTCCATCTTTTATCCTGTGATGATCACCTACAGCCTGTTCTATTTGTTTTCTTCCTGGACATCTACTCTGCCATGGAGCGTGTGCTCCAATGCCACCTTCGGTTGGTAAACCTAGACGTTCTATTAAGGAAGCAGTTAACATATTATGCATAGTGTACCGTGTATTTTATTGTATGCATGCTGCAAAACCACAAAGTGCAGATCAGTTTTTTTGATGCTTCTAGTTCTTATTATCTGCAGAAATGTATGCAATATGAATATTTGGAAAATGATACATTAACTGTTCCTTTTTTCCCTGGAAAAGTGTTGAACATCAGCTGCAGTGAACAATTCTGGGAGTAAGTATTGTAACAATGACATACATGGACGATTAAATATGGATTAGGTTTAGGTTTAGGATTAGGAGTGCGACTCTTCTTGCATTTATTAGTCTGTAAAACAATACTGGGTTTAAGAAATACAGATACAGTACAAGCAAATAATATACGTTCAACATTCAAATGCACCTTATTAAATCCTGCGTTCTAAATTCTGATCCCATCTCTGTGCACAAAAAATAGCTACAATATACATACTTTTGCTAAACTAATTATCTGGATTTCACTGTTCACAAATTCAATCCCTTTGACCACCGTCTATCCCTCCTCCCTCCCTCCTCAGTCAGACACTGGGACGATCCAGTGGTCTTGATGATACGGGGCCAGTTATCTGGTACCTTGCCCTCATTCTGCTGTTGGTGTGGCTCCTCACCGCTGCCTTCATGATCAAAGGCGTCAATGCAACGGCCACAGTACTGTACACCTCTTGTCTCTCCCTGATGGCTTTCCTCTGCTACATTGTGTTGAAACACAAGGTCATATTTAGTTTGACACACATTTCAATGACCCCACAAATTGACTTCAGTCAATCTGGCCCCGGAAATGTTCTCACAATGTAAATTAAACAGAGATACATGTGAAATCAGACAAGGTCCACTAGGTCCAAGGTCCACAAGGTCAAACTCAGTTCCACAGTATACGAGTTTGAGTTGTATGAATACAAATGCAGACAATGATAGAACAGCAGATGCATTCACCTACTTTATTATCTGATTATCTTTAATTAACTTATTTTCCACACCACAGATGGTGGTAGTGTATTCACAGTGGTTTGGCTCAGTGATTACAGAGTGAGAGCTGGGTAGATGCAAATAATCCTGCACAATCGCAAAGTGTTTCAGTGGTTAGCCTACAGCCCTACACATACATAACCTGCAATAGAATTATGACTTGAAGTAGCCTAAAGTAGATAGATTGTGCATTACATTCACCCACCAATGCCGGAGGAAACCATGCAAGCAAACCTGCAATTTGGGGTTCAGAGTCTTGCTCAAGGACACTTCGACACTAACTTTGGGGGAGCCTGCGGGTTTGAACTGGGAACCTTGTGGTTGCCATCCGATCACTCTACCCCTGAGCCACTGCCACCATAAAAAGATTTTCTCGAAACTACCGTAACAATAATGTTTAAAAGAATAGATAATAATATATGGTATACTAGATCAATATTTTGTGCCAGTTTTTGCATGTTTCTCTTCTATCTGACCAGTGGGTGAGTTTGGAATCTCTAATCTAGGCTCTTGACTTTCTGAGAGAACATACAGTACTGTACACTACAGTTCATCTTCCTTCTATTCAGTGTGTATGTTTGTTCTTTTTCTCCCCCCAGGTGGGGACTATCACAGCCATAGGTCCTTTGGTAGTGCTGGTCATCCTGCTGTTCTATGGTTTAACACTAGAGGGTGCTGAAGATGGGATTGCATACTACATTGGCTCTGATTCCAATATGGCAAAACTTCAGGAACCAACCGTAAGATCGATCACCTTTACAATGGACACACACACGCACGCACGCACGCACGCACACACGCACGCACACACACACTCACACACACACACACACACACACACACACACACACACACACACACACACACACACACACACACACACACACACACACACACACACAATTGGACACGACATTGAATATTAATGGACATTATTATTATATTATTATTGGATATGAATGCAAAGTAAATACACCGGATTTAGCAAAAATGCTAGTTTACATCCGCAGTCCCCACACAAAACATAAAAACAAAACAGGCAGACAGTGTCTGCAACAAATTACACTAGGAAACAAAGCATAAAAACATGTATACAAGAGCAATACACAAATGTATAAAGTGGATCTATTATTTAGCTGTGTTTTTATGGGGCAATACAGACTACTATTGTTACTCATTCTATTGAAATTAAATAATTATTATGTGAATTGTTTAGTGATGTTTGTTTTGAATATAATGACAAGATTGACATGGCAAGACTTTTATTTTTAACTTTGTAGTTTGTGTTTATCTTCTTTTATTTTTCTTTCTTTTTAGCTTTTGTTCCATCCAGAAAATAGTGTTAAAAAATCCTGCTTTGTGATTGCTCTCTGCTGATGTACTGTATGTGATTGGGGTTTAGGTGTGGCTGGATGCAGCTACTCAGATCTGCTTTACTCTAGCTGATGTTGCAACCGCAACATCCTACAACAAGTTCCATAACAACATGTTTCTGGACACCATTTGTGTGTCCCTCATCATTGATTTAGGTAAGTACCCAGTAGAAAGAGCATGACATGTAGTGTTATGGGATTGCAAAGTAGGCTATAGTACAAATCCTACATCACTGGAAAACTGAGTAATCCAGACTTATGCAGAGCTAAAGATGACCAAACGTGGTACATATAGGGGATTTGGGTTGTTGTGTAACATAAGTTATACTGTATATTGACTGATGAAGCTATATTGACAGTAAGACGCCTGAGGG
>NC_136795.1:28582689-28685189 GCF_951216825.1 Electrona antarctica | reverse complement strand
CAAAAATGTTTAGCAAAATAGTAAAAAAAAAAAAAGGCAAAAAAGTTTAGGGATAAGGGGTTTAGCGGTGACGAAAATAGAGCCCTTGGTGTCATGTCTCTTGAAGGAAAAGAGCATTTAACACCATCTAGTGGTTGCTTTGAAGACTGCTGCTGCTAAATGTTCCCAGTGCTCTTGTACTTCCTGGTCTGTGTCTTCCTTGGTCTGTGTCAAAGAAGCATAGGCCCAAGTTCAGAAATAATGTTTGTTATGAGTTGGTTGGTCCAGGCGGCTCCATTCACTGCTATGTATTCATTGAACTTCCGGTGTGAGTTTTGGCTCCAACTGCCAACAAATTTCTTGAGGCAGTTACATCTACCCCATATACCATCTACCTAGTATTTAAAAGTTCAATATGCTTTTGATTTTATCATTTGAATGTAATATTGATATGAAGATTAATCTGACACTTGCAGTATTGAGGATATAGTATTAAGAAGATTGTTTTTTCCCCCTAAGCACATTGACAGTTAAATGGAATGTACAGTAATAAAACATACTTGTTCCATATTTCTGTTCTGCTCAATAAACAGAGCAGTGTGGTCTCTTGGTTTCCATGTGAATGGCTTTGAGTGAGAGAACAGGTATTGGACCTTGATAGAACCATTACGGTGAAAATAGAAGATCTACAAGCTCACAACATGTGCATTGTGAGCATGTAGATAGCTATTTTCGGCAAACACATTTGGTGAAGAGCAAAAAAAATGTAGGGGGCCTATGATCCAGTCAACTATTAAAGTAGTAAGTATACACAGGGTTTACGTGATTTGCTGTTAACTATTTTAGCAGAGAGTTATACGCACATAGAACAGTGGGTGTTGGGATAAGTGCATTGCACTTTTAGTGTGGGCTTTACTTGTTCGAGACAAGTAAAACCCACACACCAAGCCAACATTCAGACTTCCTTTATTGACACAATGTTTCAATCCATGGCAGAGATCTTTTAAAACAATTGTTTAGTCTTTCAGTATAGACTGTATGTCACCTGATGTGATGTGTAGCCTCAGGGACCGCAGGCGGTCCTGATGTGCGACCTGAACTCAGGTAAGAATAGACACAGGAAGAGCTTAATGAAATACTAGAGAGCATACATAGTAGTACATACATGTTTCTGTCTTAAGCTACTACAGTATAGAACGTGAAGAGTCTAAAAGGGGAGGAAATTTAGATGACCTATTGCCCCAGAGAGAAACTTACAACATACTGGGCTTACTGTATATATTTAATCTGGGTACAGAGGCTAATATTTCACATCTCCGAAAGGTTCCAATCAGGAAAACGAACGGAGACATTTCTAATTAACATTTACTATAGTTCAACGGTGTGTATTGTTCTCTATTGCTGTATTATTGTATTGATCACTTCCCAGTTCCCACACATATTTGTCTTACTTGAAAATTGAATCATGAGCCTTTACAGGTTGTACTTGTTATCTTATTATATTATTTATTCTCTTAATGATGTTTTTGAGTGAAGTACTTTGAATTACCTTGTTATTGAAATGTGCTATGCAAATAAACTTGCCTTTTATAATTTCCACTTATTTACACACATTATTATTATTATTTATTTTTTATTATCATATTCTGTATTTGGTCATTCGGAATAAGATAGCAAGTTAGCAATTTCAATAGAATATAGGAAGATAGCAATTTCAAGGAAAGCACATCAACACGCCAACGGCCACTCCTCCACCTGGTGTGGTTTGCGTGGCAGCAAGATACCATTTACGGATAGTGATTGATTGATTGAAATTTGTATTTCACAGTATGTAGAATGGGTACATTTCAAACAAAAGCACAAGTCAATAGAAAAAACGTACTTGTGGACGAACCATGATAAAGCATTACACTTATTTACAACAGGGTCCACCATTTTCAATTCATCAGAACATTTAGAGACGTGCAAATATATACTTCTATTTAAAATAACAAGAAATCATCATATAAAGAAAGTAAAGTGGAAGGTTCTAAAACAACTATGCGGGTAAGGCATGGCATACGTTAGGGCCCATAGTCTTCATACTCCTGTAGTTGTCTACAACAGTAGTTGTAGACAACAGCGGGCATCATTTCCACATTAGTATCAACACTTGCCGTTATAACAATCCCACTTGAGGGCAAGTGAGGTTCTACAAACAGTGATGTATTGTTTTAAACATTTTGTACAAGAACTTCAGTTTATTGGAGAAATTTCAGATTCTTTGTTCCACAAGGAGCGACTGTGGCTCAGGAGGTAGAGCAGGTCGTCCAATGATCCATGGGTCGGCGGTTCGAATCCCGGCTCCTCCTGTCTGCATGTCGAAGTGTCCTTGGGCAAGACACTGAACCCCAAATTGCTCCCGATGTGCTGGTTGGTACCTTGCATGGCTTCCGCCGCAATCGGTGTATGAATGGGTGAATGTAATGCACAATCTATGTAAAGCGCCTTGGATAAAGGCGCTATATAAATGCACCATTTACCATTTACCAAGGACGAATACTAGGGCCTTTGCCGTTCCTAATGTATGTAAATAACATGAAATACTGTATGAGCTTGTGAATGTAACTTGTTCCTGTTCTCGGATAACTCTGCCCTGCTAGTCTCGGACAGGGACAAATTGCAGGTTGAGCTCTGAACTTGGTAGAATCTGCACATGGCTTTCTGATAACAAACCTATACACCCGGGAAAAACTGAATCCATTCTCTTTGGATCAAATAGTAATCTCAGCAAGGCCGACGGATTCTCAGTTAAAGTGGGTGACAATATTATCACAAGAAAATGTGAAATTACCTAGCTATATGTTCCATCCTGCGCGCATGCATTGGAAGGGCACACAATTTGCATCCTCACTTTTGTCTTCAATGTTTGTGCTTACACAATGATTGTGTTTACACAAACACTCAAAACTGGCCATTCATTATCAATGGCATTTAATGTTTGTGTTGGAACAATGACGTAAAAATGGCCATTCAATATCAATGGCATTTAATTTAATGTTTGTGTTAGGACAAAGTTTGTGTTTACACGCACACTAAAAGCTGGACATAGGAATCACACCCGTGTGAAGTGAGGAGCACTCTTATAATACATCATCATACATCATCTCATTCTGGCCAATCACAATTTGCATCCTCACTTGTCCGTCCTCACTTTTAGCTTCAATATGTACATTGCTCAGCCAATGGGGTGATCAACCAATTTGCCGGACTTAGCCTTTCATAGTCCCACAAAGTTTAAACAGAAATAAAAGTTCAAGAAGGAAGTTCTCGGAATGTCGGTATGCCGGCAACCCTGCTTTTGCCACTTTCCGATAGGACGTTCACTTTCTCTTGGAAGTAATGGAACCAATATAGTAACTAACTATAACGAATAGTAGAGGCCCAGTGAATAATTTATGTACAAAAGGTGTTCTGATCGTATTTCTCCAAAGCCGATAATTCTGCAGTTATTTCACCACTGTCTGGAAATCTTTGGTTATGACTGCAAGCTGATTTACTTGATTTATTTTATTTTCAACTTCGGTGATCAGGTCAAAGTATCAGCACCATCTGCAAGCTGCTGATTTGCTTAGCATGCAGGGAATTCACTTTAGAACCCTAACGCTAACCTAAAGAAAGAAAAAAATCACACCCGTGTGAAGTGAGTGGTGCAACTCCGTGTGGGGGTTTCCTGGGGGGGAGTTCCAGACCCCCAGAAACGCACCCAGGGTGCCGGCCCGGTTCCGGCGAGCCGCCCCACGTCCGAAACGGTAGAGAAATGACAGAGTTACCATGTGGCGGTCCCTCTACTGTACTGTACTGTACTGTACTGTACTGTACTGTACTGTACTGTACTGTACTGTACTGTACTGTACTGGCACACCCGAAAGCATCATATATACAGTTAATACGTGCGTGTGTGTTTGTGTGTGCGTTAGGTTGCGCACAGGTGGTGAGAAACAACCATGCTGTTTTCGTGCTCATACCCAGCCAGGCACCCAGCCAGCCAGCTACCCAGCCACACACATAGCTCCGTAAGGGAGTGGTTGCACCACTCAAAAAGGGGGGGAAAACCTAATCCTGAACCTACGTTACATTTCCTCTGACAAATGGGTTACTGTCTTATACTCCTCAGTGTGTACTGAGCTTCTGGCCTGCCTGTTTGGGTATATAACTAGGAAACAGGCAGCAAGAAACGCCAGGAACGATCCACCAGAAGCCACCATGGGGATGACACGCACACTGCCCACTGCATCTACCAAAGCACCCAGGGCCAATGCTACCAAGATCTGGCTGATATTGGCCTGGCAGGATAAGATGGCACAGTCTATACCAAAGCCTCTTCTGGTGTTTTCTGGGCTATGCTGAACATACTCTTTTATTTCATGGTATTGACCCAATAAAGCATAAGGACAGTAGGAGATGATCACATCCAAGAGACCCATGCTACTGATCATCACCATGGCAATGTAGACATTGGGGAAGATTGCCATGACAGCAGTTCCTATGGAGAATCCCAGGGTTCCCAGGATGTAGATGACCTTGATGCTTATGTCAAAATTATCCAAACACTTCTGAAGGAGGGCAGAACAGACAGAAGCAGTAGCAGAATTGACAGCAAGGCCCCAACAGCCCATCTGCACGCCCTTGTTGTAGTTCTGGAGCTCAATGGAATTAGCTGGTGCCGTGGGGTCTCCGTGGTAGATAACTTGTCCCATGAAGTCAGTATAAAACACAGATGCAGCTATAATAGAGAACCATGTGAGGAGATGACACACACATAACCTCCACAGTTGGCTTGGCATCTTCAGCATTGAGATCCAGAGTAGTCGTACAGTGGTGCCCCTCTCTGTTCCCCCCTCCGAGCCCTCAGACGACAGACTCCTCTTCTCTGCATGCTGTTGGACATCACATGAGTCATTAAGGCTGCAGGAGGGGAGTATTGTCTGGGGAGCTCCAGACGCTGGCCCTCGCATATGGCACACCTGTGATCCCATTCGTCCAGAGTGTGAGGGGATGATGGAATGTTGTCGGTTGTACTTGTGAGGGTGTGTTGCGATTGAGGTTGACGTGCTGAAGGGGTGGTTACCTTGTTCAGTAGAGCCGTGGCCACTCACTGGGTGGGAATGACCAGAAATAGGCACAACTTCTTCAACGATTTCAACTGAGTCAAAGTGGCCAACAAGGAAAGAACGAGAAGGAGAGGAGGCCTCCTCCATCTCATACTGTGACTCTGCGGCTGGTAAGGCTAAGGCTGAGTCACTGTTACTCCTAGCACACTTCACATCAAGGAGGTCCATTTCCAACACAAGATCGACAGGCTTGTCTTCAAGAGCAAAGTTGTCCTCTCCAATCGGGTCAAGGATATTGGGCTTTAAAGAGGATTGACTACTGGAGCGAGTGGAGTCCCTATCTGCTGTGGCCTCTGCCTGGTGGGATGGTTTGAAAGGTCGTTCGGGAATACTGAGCATATGCAGTATAACAGAGATGATGAAGATGGTGGCAGTAAAGAGGAAAAGGACCTGCTCCTGGGACTTAAATGCACGACCCAAAGCCGTGTCAGTCCATTCTAGACCAGCTAACATATAGCCCACAGCGCCACCTATCCCACCAGCGAAAGAGTGTATATTTAGAGCCATATCTTGCTCCTCTGTATCAGCAACATCTAGAAGGTAAGATATAATTGGTCCCTCAGATGCATCAGCACAGAAGTCCAGTACCACCGTGCCCAACACAGTAAGGACGATGCCGATTGGCTGGCTACCGGGGGTGTCACCAATAGACAGACCTATCAACGAGCCGTTTAGAAACAGTGCTACTCCCAGAAGCAACCCCACAGACAGGGCCAGTATGAAGGGTCTTCTCCTACCCAATCGTAAAGTGCAGCGGTCACTGGCTGAGCCGATCACAGGACCTAAAATCAGACCCAGTACAGGACTGAGGAGCCAGGTTAAACTATGGTACTGCTCTGGAAGGCCTATTTGCAGCAGCAGTGGAATTACAAGAGCACCTTCCATGGCATAGCAGAACTCGCGGCCTAACATCACTGACCCATGCATCAGCCAGCGATGCAGTGGTTTTCGCTGCATCGCTGGATGTGTGTGTCATTTCTTGGGCCCGTTCTCCTCTCGGAGGCTAGTTTCCTCGTTGTCCACTGTCTCCTGCTCTTCTTCCATAATTAAATATTTTCCCTTCGATACCTCTTTTGCATGCATGTATCAATGGGTATGCTACAATTTATCACACAAATGACGCAAGTCTGCTTTAATGCATCATCAAATATGATGTCAGTCTTCCCCAAATATGGAGTTCCAGAGGCGTGGCAGAAATACTAATACATTTTGAACAAGGCAGGGTATAACAGCATGGCTTCCCTGTGGATCATGTTGATTAAGTCATATTGAGTCTCCACCAAGTCTGATGTCATATTTGAAAAATATATGTAAAAGCGGGCATCACACACTATGAATACATACAGAATATATAATATATAAATTATCTTTTGCACAATACGGACATTTGTGAGTGTTATTTTCAACTTCAACATCTGTTGCTCACTGGTTGTAGTATTCATAAGACTTTGTGTGATAAAGAGTGGAATACCCATTTATCCATCAATATAACGTAAGAATGGTATCTATGGAAATAGTCCCACATATGATAGAAGAGCAGGGGGCAGTGGACAAGAAGGTCCCTCGCTAGGTATACGCTCCTCATCCTCCCCTCCCAGAGGATGAGGAGCAACTCTCGAACTCACGAATACCGTTGCATCGTTGGGTGATGCACGGGGCAGTGATGTTGGGCCGTGAGTTCTGCTATGCCATGGAAAGAGCTCTTGTAACACCAGTGCTGCTGCACATGGGCCTTCCAGAGGATTACTATAGTTTAATCTGGTTAGTCAGTCCTGTACTGGGTCTGATTTTGAGTCCTGTGATTGGCTCAGCCAGTGACCGCTGCACTCTACGGTGGGGTAGGAGAAGACCCTTCATACTGGCCCTGTGTGTGGGTGTGCTTCTGGGAGTAGCACTGTGTCTAAATGGCCCGTTGATAGGTTTGTCTATTGGCGACACCCCCGGTAGCCAGCCATTCGGCATTACCTTTACTGTGGTGGGCGTAGTGGTACTGGACTTCTGTGCCGACGCAACTGAGGGACCAATTATATCTTACCTTCTAGATGTTGCTGATACTGAGGAGCAAGATATGGCTCTAAATATACACTCTTTTTCTGCTGGGATAGGTGGCGCTTTGGGCTATATCTTAGCTGGTGTAGATTGGACTGACACGGCTTTGGGTCATGCATTTAAGTCACAGGAACAGGTCATATTCCTCTTTACAGCCATAATTTTCATCATCTCTGTTATACTGCACATTCTCAGTATTCCTGAGCGACCTCTCAAACCATCCCACCAGGCCGAGGCCACAGCAGAGCGATACTCCAGCAGTCAATTCATGAAGCCCAATGGCATTGATCCGATTGGAGAGGACAACCTTGCTCATGAAGACAACCCTGTACATCTTGTGTTGGAGATGGACCTCCTTGATGTGGAGTGTGTTAGGAGTAACGATGATGTGGCCTTAGCCATACCAGACACAGCCATCCAATTAGATCCCATTCTTGACTCACCTAATTTCCTCCCTGAGGTGCATTACTTACCCGAGTCACAGTACGGGATGGAGGAGCCCACAATCTTGCTAGAGCCTCAGATGAAAGACAAGACGGATGATCACTTTGACTCCACTGGCATCCTTGATCTGCTGGAGCCTGCTGTCAATGGAATCAAAGAGGCGGAGTCTAGTTCTTGGCATTCCCACTCAGTGAGAGGCCACCACTCTACTGAGCAAGGGAAGAAGGGGGTTGAGGGCTCAGACCTGGAGGGGGGACCAGTGGGGGCCAACACTGTGCGACTGCTCTGGCTCTCAATGCTGAAGATGCCAAGTCAACTATGGAGGTTATGCGTGTGTCATCTCATTACAAACTTCTCTATTCTAGCTAAGGGTTTGTTTTACACTGACTTCATGGGACAAGTTATCTACCACGGAAATACCACGGCACCGACTCATTCCATTGACTTCCAGAACTACAACAAGGGTGTGCAGATGGGCTGTTGGGGACTAGCAATCTATGCTACTACTGCTGCTGTCTTCTCTGCCCTTCTTCAGAAGTATTTGAATAATTTTGACTTGAGCATCAAATTCATCTACATTCTGGGAACCCTGGGATTTTCCATAGGAACTGCTGTCATGGCAATCTTTCCCAATGTCTATATTGCCATGGTGATGATCAGTAGCATGGGTCTCATGGATGTGATCATCACCTACTGTCCTTATGCTTTATTGGGTCAATACCATGAAATCAAAGAGTATGTTGAGCATAGCCCTGGAAATACCAGGAGAGGCTTTGGCATTGACTGTGCCATCTTATCCTGCCAGGTATGTATCAGCCAGATCTTGGTAGCATTGACCCTGGGCGCTGTGGTAAAAGCAGTGGGCAGTGTGCGTGTCATCCCCATTGTGGCTTCTGGTGGATCGTTCCTGGGCTTTCTCACAGCCTGTTTCCTAGTCATGTACCCAAACAGCTAGGTCATACACTCACTAAGCACAATGTTAGGTAAAAGAGAGCAACCCAATCACTAGGCACAAACAAACATAAAGTACAGTAATGTTTGTTTAGAGTATGATCTTTGTTTAAAGGAGTGAGGCGCCCCTTACTTCACACAAGTAAAGTAAGGTGTTTAAAGGAGCATTCAGTGATTTGGGTGATTTGGAGAAAAAAAACGGTTCGCCCCGGTAGCAAGATGTGCACATGCACGCTCTACAGTGGGGGGACACGTGACAGGCCAACAGCACACACACCAAGGCCCGCCCCCGCTCGATCATAATTGGCGGAAGGCCCCTCTCATCCTGATTGGATGAAGACTTGGCCACCTAGCCACCAGGGGCTCACTGGGGACAGGGAGGAACTTATGGTCAGCACACTCTATAGTAGGGAGGATTATCACAACAAAAAAAGAAGTGATATTTGAATTAAGTGAAATCACTTAATATACCTTTAACATGAACGTTTCTGGAGACCCTTGCCAGTCAAGTCTATGGACCTTTGAGGATATTACTGTAAGAGGTTTTATATTCATTGGGTACACTGTGAAGAGAAAGGGCATGATTGATTTGTCAGTCTGGGATAGTCGGACCTTTAGTGAGGTGACACCAGTTCTGATGGGTGCGTTGTGTGTTGTTGTTGTGTACTGAAAATGGAGGGAATACATTGTGACCTGTAAAGAGTTTAATGTCTCCGTGTCTCATTTTTAATGTATATGAACCTAACTTAAGCAAGTAACCTTCAGGATTACATTACAATGTTTGTTTAGAGCACGTATGGCATAAATCGTTCGCCAGTCAAGTCTATGGACTTTAATGTTTGTTTAGGGCACTAAATGATGACATAAGACGTCAGTCATGTGGCTGATAGAAATACAGTGGGAGGCCCTCACTTCACGCGTTGTCACTGCTGTTGCTCACTGATCTTAATCACTGCTGTGAGTAAGTGAGTGTACACTTGGTTGGTAAAGTCCAGATGACAACAATATGACATGTGAAATTTGAATATACAGCTTTTGTCCCCACACGTCTCAATATTTGCCATTGACAATTAAAGGGGAATTCAGGTCAAATGTCCGCTAAATCTTGTCCCCACACGTCTCAATATTTGCCATTGACAATGAAAAGACAAATTAGGTCAAGTGTTTGCCAAATCTGATGTAAATTAAACATTTAAACATTAAATGTACGTCCTATGTAGATGAGCAAATCGGCTAACCAATCACATGTCGGTGGGAGCGCTTGGCCAATAAGTGACCACCATTCTTGATGATGATGTACGATGATGTACGTTGACAAGAACGCCCCTCAGAATAGTTTTGATTAGAAAACAACGATTTTTAGGTTTTTTGTGAGGTTGTAGGGTTAGGTTTAGGGATAGTAGGCTACATGAAATCAAGGATTGACTCAACAATTTGTTGTCACTCTACACTCTACGCTTTCTCTGGCGACCAGAATGAACAAAGAGAACCCGATGGAAATCACTTGGAAACCAGCCTCGGTAGGGCCGGATCATCAATAGGCCGTAGTGTGCAGCTGCCCCGGGGCACTTTCCAAGGAGGGCACCACATGATTAGGGAAAACCAAAAACCAAAAACATCGGCAATTCGAGTATTCGTCCATTTGAAGCACCCGTCCCGGCGTCCCGTAGCATGGCTTCCAGCACTGTACTCTGTCTGTGCATCTAAACCAAAGCACAGCGACTGGGGGGGGGGGGGGGGGGGGATGTTGTGGACAACTGGTTTGGGATTCGACCGTCTCAACCAATCACAGCGACTGTGAACATCTTTTCGAGGAAGCGTGCTGGTGTCGGCAGTAAGAAACAAACAACTCCAGCTTCTACCCAAATTAAACCGTTGTCTCGCAGCAGAATATGCTTATATTAGATGTTAGATTAGATATTAGATGATTAACATGATTCTGCTGTGGAAGATTCGTCTGGTTTCCAGGAGCACTAGGCCTACACGCTTAATTATTGCCACAGCCCATAGCCATATCAAACCGCAGACTTTATTCCTATTGGGGAATGAAGTCCAAACCTTAAAAAAACCCTTTGGGATTAATAGTGACAATAGTGACAACTTTCACAATATCTCTATTACCATTATCCAAATTAATTCCTTATCATTTTTTTACATTTTGGAAAAAATAGCTCTTTTGCAATGTGAAATGCCACCGAATTCTTAATCCTTTTCCTTGTCTTTATGGGCCAACTTTTCTGAATGTTCTCGGTTCTCACAGCCTGCATACCTCCGCGTGCTGAAAATAGCAGATCCACAAGCTCAGCTTCTGGAGCTTGTAGAGGTTCGCCTCCCGGCTGAGGCTACACTTATACTAGTACATGTACTTAGTTATTTTCCACCACTGAAAGTAACACATTAGACAAGTGTTCCTTTAACTCAGAAGAGTGTACTGTTTTGACCAGTGGTTCTCAACCTTTTTTCACGTGACTTCCAAATGATCATGCATTTGGCCACGGACTCCCATCTAAAAATACTTTGTGCCAGGCATCCACATAATAAAAACGTCAGTGCTCTATGCCAATTTCAGGTAAATTATGGTCAAACTGCAAGGGTGCATGGCAACTATATGTGTTGTGTGTGACATCAGATCTCCTTTATAACAACCTATATACAGTACAATGTTCGCTACCACCAGTCTGGAGTTTGAATTACAGTGCTCCACCGTCGTGCCTGTTTTTGCCCTGCGATGGAGTGCCAGGAAGACGAAGGGAAACTGAGCGACACTGTGGTCGTGCAGATCGGTGAATGCAACCCTGAGGTCGTGCCGATCGGTGAATGCAACCCTGAGGTCGTGCCGATCGGTGAGTGCAATTCTGTGCTCGTGCCAATCGGTGAATGCAGCGCCTTGATTGACACAAACAATGACACGGACAATAATGACATGAGTAACGACTATGACGGCAAGAACATGGCTCTCTTCGAGGAGGAGATGGACAGCAACCCTATGGTTTCATCTCTGCTCAACAAACTGTCATACACTCTAACTGAGGGCACTGAGGAACACAAGGCGGCTGATGAAGATGAAGGACACAAAAAGCAAAAGAGCAGCGCCAAGCGCCCTCAAATGAGAACCTTCATGGGGGTCTACCTGCCCTGCGTCCAGAATATCTTGGGGGGGGTCATCTTCTTGCGTCTCCCCTGGATTGTCGGCACAGCGGGCCTCGTCCCAACTCTGGTCATAATGTGTATGTGCTTCCTTTGTACGTTTTTGACCGCCATATCAATGAGTGCAATTGCTACTAATGGCATGGTGCCAGCTGGAGGCTCCTACTATATGATATCCAGATCTCTGGGTCCAGAGTTTGGTGGTGCTGTGGGCCTCTGTTTCTACCTGGCAACAGCCTTCGGTGGCGCTATGTGTATATTGGCTCATGTAGAGGTTTTGCTGACCTACATTGTTCCTAAGGCAGCCATCTTCATTGCTGAGAGTAAGGAGGGGGAGTTGGATGCCTTAATGAATAACATGCGTGTTTTCGGCACCTGTTTTTTGGTACTCATGGTGATGGTTTCCTTTGTTGGCACAAAATATGTAAACAAACTGGCATTGTTCTTACTTGCCTGTGTCCTCATTTCCATCATATCTGTTTTTGCTGGCGCCATCAAGTCCATATTTGAGCCGCCTGACTTCCCTATTTGTCTGTTGGGGAATCGCACATTGCGAAACCATAACTTTGACAAATGTCTGAAGACGGAAATCATCAACAACGTGACCGTCACGACCGAGTTGTGGAATCTGTTCTGCTCAGGGCCGGAGAATGACACCTGTGATGAGTACTTCCGTGTCAATGAAGTGACTGCGCTGCAGGGGACCCCCGGGCTGACCAGTGGGGTCATCTCAGACAACCTGTGGACGAACTACGGTCCACTGGGCATGCTGATAGAAAAAAGGCACCAGGTGTCTATTCCAGTAGCTGATAACTCCAAAGACATCTACAAACCATACGTGGTAACCGATATCATCACCACCTTTACCATCCTGGTTGGTATCTACTTCCCCTCCGTCACATGTATCATGGCTGGCTCCAACCGATCAGGGGACTTGAAAGACGCCCAGAAGTCCATCCCCATTGGAACACTCCTGGCTATTGCAACCATTTCCAGCATCTATATCACATGTGCTTTTCTGTTTAGTTTCTGCATTGAGGGCGTTGTGCTACGAGATAAGTATGGTGACTCAGTGAAAAGAAACCCTGTGATTTCCACACTGTCCTGGCCCTCATCTTGGGTGATAGTGATTGGCATCCTATTTGCCACCTGGGGATCAGGGCTTCAGTGTATGACCGGAGCTCCACGTCTGCTCCAGGCCATCGCAAAAGATGGCATAATACCTTTTCTACAGGTGTTTGACCATGTTAGAGCTAATGGAGAGCCCACCTGGGCGTTGCTGTTGACTGCATCAATCAGTGAGATTGGCATCCTCATGGCCTCCTTGGATGCTGTGGCTCCCATTCTCACCATGTTCACTCTAATGTGTTACCTCTTTGTCAACCTGGCCTGTGCTCTTCAGACCCTGCTCCGCACACCCAACTGGAGACCACGCTTCAAATACTACCACTGGGCTCTGTCCTTCCTTGGTATGAGCTTGTGCCTTGCGATCATGTTCATGTCCTCATGGTCCTACGCTATCACAGCCACGGGCATTGCTGCCTGTATCTACAAGTACATTGAATACAGAGGGGCGGAGAAGGAATGGGGAGATGGGATCAGGAGTTTGTCTCTTAATGCTGCACACTATGCTCTTATTTGCCTCGAGGAGTCTCCACCACACACCAAAAACTGGCGGCCTCAGTTGTTGGTACTACTTAACTTGGACACAGATCTGGCTGCAAAACACCCTCGCCTTCTGTCTCTTACTACTCAATTGAAGGCAGGGAAAGGCCTGACTATAGTGGGGAGCGTCCTGAAAGGAACTTATCTCAAGAAGGAAACTGAGACCAAAAAGGCTGAGCAGAACATCAAGTCATCTATGAAAGCAGAACATACCAAGGGGTTCTGTCATGTTGTGGCGTCCGCCAACCTGCGAGATGGCTTGTCCCATCTCATCCAGTCAGCCGGGCTGGGAGGGATGAAGCACAACTCGGTCCTGATGGCCTGGCCTGCCACCTGGAAGCAGTCCAATCTCTCGCAGTCCTGGAAGAACTTCATAGAGATTGTGCGTGAGACCACGGCGGCTCATCAGGCCTTGCTCGTGGCCAAGAACGTGGACAGTTTCCCCACCAACCAGGAGCGCCTGGGGGAGGGCACCATCGACGTGTGGTGGGTGGTTCATGACGGTGGGCTGCTGATGCTGCTGCCCTTCCTGCTCCGACAGCACAAGGTGTGGAGGAAGTGTAAGATGCGCGTCTTCACTGTTGCCCAGATGGAAGACAACTCCATCCAAATGAAGAAGGACCTCCAGATGTTCCTCTACCACCTCCGACTGGAAGCCGAGGTGGAGGTGTTGGAGATGCACGACACTGACATCTCGGCCTTCACCTATGGGAAGACTCTTATGATGGAGCAACGGACTCAGATGCTCAAAAAAATGCAGCTGTCCAGGATGGAGCGGGGGAGAGAGGCTCAGCTGATCCATGACAGGAACACGGCACACCACGCCTCCCGCCGCGACAAAGCCAGGACGACTGCGCATGAGCCGGTCCACATGACCTGGACCAAGGATAAGCTCTTGAGCGAGCGCCATCGACACCGAGAGTCCAACGCCAGCGTGCCCTTACGTGAACTCAAACCAAACCAGAAGAATGTCCGTCGGATGCACACGGCGGTTAAGCTGAACGAGGTGGTTGTGAATAAGTCCCAGGGAGCTCATCTGGTTCTGCTCAACATGCCCGGGCCACCTAAGGACAGAGAAGGTGATGCAAACTATATGGAGTTCCTGGAGGCTCTTCTAGAGGGCCTCAACCGAGTCCTATTGGTCCGCGGTGGTGGTCGTGAGGTCATTACCATCTACTCTTAGGAAAATAAGATATAAGGTCTTGTGTAGATCTCGGGATCCACATAATGCCTTAATGAGTTCCTTTACTGTTGCTTTTTGAGCGGCGCTACAGCCCCCCTATGCCCAGCTTTCCGGGTTTGTGTAAACACAAACATTGTCTTGTGACCTCATAGCGATGATTTGATTGGCTCAGAAAAGTACATATTGAAGATAAAAGGTGAGGGCAGAAAAGTAAAGACGGAAAAGTGAGGTCGCAAATTGTGATTGGCCAGAATGAGATGTATGATCATAAGGGCGCACCTCACGTCACACGGGTGTGATTTTTATCTCCATGTCTTAAAATGTCCTCGTGTTGCATATGTGTAATATCTCCTCAGATGGCAGAAGGGACTCTTGTAATTATCCACTACAAAGTCAAATCGGATCATCTGGATTTTGAGGTACACATGGGTATGGCTACTCTCTGCTGCCCCATCTGGCGGAGTCAGGTTAGGGTATGGCAAGACCTCACATGGATCTTGGACTTCATGTGCCATCAGTCATCTATGATGTACTACTATGACAAAGGTTTGGTTTCGGCCTGATCCAAGCCCCATTGAATTCCATTAGAAAATGAAATAATATTATAATTAAGTAAAATAAAAATGTTAATATATATATATATATATATATATATATATATATATATATATATATAAAACATAAAACATGTGAGCTGTTTTTTTTTGTTTATTATAAAAGGGACAGTGTTTTGCAGCAGAATTCTTTTTGTTCTCAGATCATCTTGCATCCTTGAGAATATTGGCAAAATATACTTGTATTCTTGCTATTAGATGACATGATATCATCGCATGTGTGTCAAAGGATTTTGACAAACTAAACCAAAAACAAATGTGAAATGGGACATAATGCTTTTGGTGCTTTCAGTAAATGTTGATGTTGATTCTGTCCCCTGCGTGTCGCTCCACAAAGTGTCAGCCCTAAACAGAAAGATACTATAGGCACTGAAAGACTTGACGAGACGTAGACGTAGAATTGGAGGTTGTTCACTTCATCAACATGCTTACAATGCTTCACCAGAAATATGTGAAACTGAAAATAAATGCACAAAAAGCTCTTAATAAAGCATAAATGTAATGCCTAAATTCTACTTACAGCTAGACAAGAACATTGCGCTACAAGACAGTCATAGTAAATGCCATGGTAGGCAATTAACCATAAATCTCACAAATGTAAAATAAACCAACAAAATATGCAAATGTATTCTTAAAGATGAAACATGTAAGTAAATCACATACAAAGCTTGTCCAAGGCTCAAAACAGGTGGATGGTAAGCGATCAAAGGAGCATACTGTGTAGAGTAGACTCTGCAGTCTGTAGCACCCTGGGCAAGACCTACGCTGAAAAGACTATCATCGGAAGTTGCAGGATTTTAGCGGAAGTATCTCCCAAGGAAATTACGTTGATGCTTTACAAATCAGTTCACATTCTCCGCGAATGAAACAAGTGTTGTGATTGGTCGGGAAAATATCGTATCCGGGGGAAATACATCTGATGGATGTTCCGGAGGATACGTCCGCCGATAGCTTCTTTGCCTTACGTTGTGACCAGGCTCTTCTTTTCGCAGAAAAGTAAGCCTGGGACCGAGGCTAAGTCTGTAGGCCTTTGTTTTGCACAGACCAAGGAAGCTTACAGAAGGAAAATAAATGGTCACGTGACTGGGCTGCCATGACACTTTCATGGAACTCCCATGTATTCATTGAACTTCCGGTGTGAGTTTTGGCTCCCATGATTAGGCTTACCATACGTCCTCTTTTGCCCGGACAAGTCCTCTTTTGGGGGGCTGCCCGGGCTGTCCGGGGGGGTTTTATAAATTCCTTCAAATGTCCGGGGTTTTACACGCATCTGTACACCATTCAGACCAAAGTGTATTACAATGCACGTTCAATGGTTCGTAGTGGAAAAACACTGTGGGAGGCGGACTTTCAGCCCGAACCCCTGAATGTGTATTATTCATAACTGCATGCGCGCTGACAGCACTGGTCCCGATAGCAGATCAGAGAAAGGCTCGCTGCTGCTCCGCTGTTGCAGTTTTTCTGCAAGACCATGTCAACAACACAGACAAGGCAGCTGTGCGAGAGGTGAGTCCTTCTGCAAATTAAATTGACCCAATATTATTTTGTACAACCAAGCAAAGCATAAGATAATATGATGGTTTGGAGAATAGGCTGGTCTCTCTTTTTATAAGAGAAGCCATTGCATACAGGTTCTCAAACCTTTTAATTTCAAGGACCCCCATAACTGAGAGTAAAACTCCATTCCAGATTCCATTTGTACAGTATCAGAGTTAAAAGTTATTAAACTAATTAAAGGGTCCATTTGGTTCCATTTGTACTAGTTAAACTCTCAGAGTTACAGACCTGTAAGGGTCCATTTGGTTCCATTTGTACACTCTCAGAGTTACAGACCTGTAAGGGTCCATTTGGTTCCATTTGTACACTATCAGAGTTACAGACCTGTAAGGGTCCATTTGGGTCCATGTGTTACACTCTCAGAGTTAGACCTATAATGGGTCCATTTGGAACCGCTTCAAGGAACCATGAGGGTCCCTGGATCACACCTTTGAGTAAGTATTACCACTGTAATATAGAGCATATTTGATTAAATTTAGGAGCATACCATTTGTTTTTGTTATAGATTATTTTGACATGTTATAGATTATTTTAACCCTAACCCAAACAGAACCGCGCACGCACGACAAATGCACACGCACGACGCGCACGTGCACATGCACGCGCACATGCACGCACGCATGTGTCCTCTGTCATTCAGAATATGGTAACCCTACCCATGATGGGAGCCAAAACTCACACCGGAAGTTCAATGAATACATGGCAGTGAATGGAGCCGCCTGGACCAACCAACTCATAACAAACATTATTTCTGAACTTGGGCCTATGCTTCCTTGACACAGACCAGGATGGAACAGGAAGTACAAGAGAACTGGGAACATTTAGCAGCAGCAGTCTTCAAAGCAACCACTAGATGGTGTTAAATGCTCTTTTCCTTCAAGAGACATGACACCAAGGGCTCTATTTTCGTCACCGCTAAACCCCTTATCCCTAAACTTCTTTGCCTTTTTTTTACTATTTTGCTAAACATTTTTGAATAGTTAAAATGGCCAGTCTACAAGCCCACAACGTGTCAATATAGATTGGCTAGTTGAACTATTCAAAAATGTTTTTCAAAATAGTAAAAAAAAGGCAAGGAAGTTTAGGGATAAGGGGTTTAGCGGTGACGAAAATGGAGCCCCAATACTTTTGTACTTTTACTCTAGTACAATTGAATACAGGCCTATTACATTTACTCTAGTAAAATTACAATACAGGCCTATATGTATTTTTTATGTTGTGGTATTGCTACTTTTACTTTTAAATGTTCAGAAGTTACAATCAAGTTCACGGTCAAAATTACATAATCAGTCATGGGAACAAGGAGAAAAAGAGGCCATAATATAGAAATTCTGTGCCTCACTAGTATTCGCTGCCATTTGTGTCCCCCATGACATGATACAGCATATCCCACACACACTGAACACAATGGTGGAAAGTAACTAAGTACATTTACTTGAGTACTGTACTTAAGTACGCAATGTACTCAAGTGCTGTACTTGCGACACATTGTGAGCTTGTAGATCTGCTATTTCCCAAAAGGTTTTTTATACATTTTAACACATTTGAAAACATTCTGCATAATGAGTACTTTCTACTTTTGGTAGAAAAGTACATTCATACAGTTATTATATTTTGATACCAATACTTTTGTATACTTTTGGCCTGAAAATTGTCATTGCAAGTTGTCATCCTACGGGCGGTGGTGGGTAGGAGGAGTGGGGGCTCCTCACTGTCAGGTGAGTCAGTAGGATACAACAATGTGACAACACACTTGGAGAAGAATCAATTCGCACGACGACTACAGTACATTGAAGAGAATAATGAGTACTTTCTACTTTTGGTACATTTTGATAGCAATACTTTTGTATACTTTTTCCAACAGAGTAATCATCATACAATTATCATCATCATCATCATCATCATCATCATCACTGATTGATTGAATACTTTATTAACAGTTTGCAAAAAGTAGCCTACAGTTATACAATAATGCTAAAAGGATAACACAAAAAGCCCTGAGGGCTTGTTTCCATTGTGGTCCTACAGTAGATCATCATCATCCTACATATTCTCCCGTATGAACATATGTCAAGCCAGGAGACATTACAGTGTGTACACAATACATTGAGTGGCACAGTGGTATGCCCACCACCATGGTTGGAGGTTGTGGGTTCAAATCTGGCTTTCTCAAGCATCTACACAAACACAATTGGCCTGGGTGCGTTCGAGGGAGGGCGAAAATTGTCACCGCACGTAATCCAACGGGCGATGGTGGATAGGAGGAGTATAGGAAGAAAGCTGAAATCCATTTCAGTGTTGATTCATCACATTGCTTGATCTTGACATTTGGCCCTCACAAATACACGCGCGCACACACACACACACACACACACGCACGTGTGCACACACACACACACACACCATTCACAACCGCGTGGTGGTAGCGATGACTTCGTTAGGATGAGATTTTGACAGATCTAACGCTGGCAGATTGAGCGTCTTGTAGCTGAGAAGTGGCAGAGAGATGTCCTCTACTGGTCCTGGCAGGTCTGGTTCTGGCCGGGTGACCCTGTAGCGCTCACCGCGGTCTTCATCCAGGTAGGGGTGCCAGTCCTCAGAGGGAGACAGGCAAAACCTCACACGCTGTGGGACGAAGGAGACAGCAGGTCAGGACAAGAACCATTCCCTGAAAAAGACCTCCTAAGTCGAAACGTTGGATTCTTGTCAATAAATATACAGCATCGTGGCTACGAGTGTGCAGCCTTTTTCTTATTTTTCCTTGTTTACTGCCTTAGGCCAGCACCTCACCAACACTGGTGTGCGCCCTTTCCTGTTTTGTCTACCAGGACAAGAACCATGTCTTTGGCACACACACACACGCGCACGCGCACGCGCACGCACACGCACACGCACACACATACACATACACATACACATACACACACACACACTCTTACACTCACCGTCCGCAGACTGCCCGCTGCTTTAATCAGTTGATAGACAGCAATAACAGGAATCCAAATGAGGCAGAAAGCAACCAGACACCGTCCTAAATCCAGTCCCCAGGGCGGAAAAGCCACGTCTCCATAGGAAGGTGGAGATGACGTTATCAACGATGAAATCAGGATCGACTACAATCAGAGCAGAACAATGTTCATTTACAGAACATGGTAGATAAATAAGTTAAAATAACAATTACCCTTTCAGAGTTTAATTCTCAGAATGTTACTTTGCAAGTTCGCAGGCAGCAGCATAAAACAAAACTTTTAATTTTCAGGAAATGGAAAAAATAACCAGGTTCCAATACATCCAATGTAGTTATAATTTAGTCACAAGCTCTCTTGTTAATACATTTCCTAGGTTTGATGTATAAAATCACAGTTAACCAATTTCACTTCAAGCATTAAAAAAATCACACCCGTGTGAACTGAGTGGTGTAAGGTCTTATATAGACTGATCAGCTGTGGTCTGACGTAATGTCTGACGTAATGAAATCACACCCGTGTTAACTGGGTGACCATAGCAACCGTGCACAGACAGACACGTAAACTAACAAAGCCAGTTGTAGGAGTGGTTTACACCACTCAAAAAATAAAAATAAATCTCATCTATAGCTCACAATACGTTGTGAGCTTGTGGATTGGTTATTTTACTACTCTATTTTACTACTCTTGTGTGACACTCATGTATGACGATTCTGACGAAATAGGGCATTCATTGATGGACAAAACATGACATTTTCAAACAAGGAGATACAAGGTTTCTGCCGGACAGCATCGATATGCTCATAGAGTATAAACTACTAGAGCACACACACACACACACACACACACAATCTCATGGTCAGGGACGTGTTTGAGTCTGTACTCACTATCATGGCGGCAGGGCCGATGAGCACCCAGCATGTTTTCCAGTACAGCCAGAACCATTTGCCCTTCTTTCCAATCATCATTTCTATGTCTTCAATCAAACGGTTAAGACCTGGAAAGCATAATAAAAGTGCACACATATATATCCATTGCAGACGCACGCATATGTATGCCCTGGCATGGAGGCATGACACAAACTGAGTGCCACCTGGTCTCAAACATTTTTATATGCAACATCATTCTGCAAACATGTTCATATTTACCATATATGTAGATGAAGCCAATCATCTCCATCAAACTAATGACAATCAGAACCCATTCAACAACATAGTGGTCTATGAGGGTCACCCAGTATATTCCTGCCTGTCTCAGAGAGAGAGAGAGAGAGAGAGAGAGAGAGGGAGAGAGGGAGAGAGAGAGAGAGAGAGAGAGAGAGAGAGAGGCGCACAGTATATGTATGGTATTGTGTGAACTGACAATATCAGGTGACATGAAGTGATACTTGGAAGTTGACGTACCCCTGTGACACATGGCAGGCCGACAAGGAAGAGGACAGAACAGATCACCACCGTCACCAGGAGGCGCTTGGATCGCAGCCTAGGCCAACCGTCTTCCAAACTCGTAACAATGACCTCTATAATAACAGGAATTAAGAACTCAATAATTACAAGATAATCAAATCTTCAAACTGTTGTCTGCAAACTGTTAAAGGTGCATTTAAGATTAGCCTATGGACATTTAGGTTTAGGTTAAGGACTGCTAGTATATCGTTGAAGATTAGGCATCGGTTTAGTGTGGTTAAGGATCAATGCCATCTGATGGTTGAATAGCCACTTCCAGTCATTGGTTGATCTGAAACTCACCAATCCCGGGAACGTGGGAGCCAAGACCAACAAAGAACAGCATCAGAAAGAATAGACTGGACCATAGGTGAGCGTACGGAAGTTCTGCCAGGGCATCTGCATATGCAATGAATGCCAAACCATATCCTACACAAATGCATAAAGAAATTAGAAATGCTGATTGCTGACCACCAATGATTTTTATATAAATGATTTACAATTGGCATTCAGAATATGTTATCTCACCTTCCTGGGCAACATCAGTAATAAGCTTCCCAGAGATGTGAGCCATGTGGCCCAAAATACAAAAGATGGGAAAGCCGGCAATCACATTGAAGCCTTGCAGGAGATACGACAAAAACATATTTGGGTTAATACAGTAACAATGTGACAGCCAGTGGTAACTCTTTGTTAGGATACTGCATGCATTCACTGATCAAGGATCCATTGCATTTCTACTTCACTTCACTTAAACCCACATATCAGTGTTTCAATTGTATACTGTAGGCCTACACAGCAATGCACTGTGGGGCTATACATTTTGTCTAGTTAATGTCTATTTTGGGCATATCAAAATTCGATTGGATAATGTCTTCATCATGATTTTAGGCTTTTCTTTTGTAAAATTTCAGAAACTAATTATACCAATATGTTTTCATCATGACTCCAGCAGACATGATGGAGTCATGTCTGCTATCATGCCCCTTGACATGCCCACTAACCCCTTTAATCTCTGCCCATGTCTACATGGTCAAACCTGTGTCACACACCCCCTCTATCCCTTTGTAACTACTCTGAGAATGTACAAAAGTAACATTACATCAGACAACCACTGCAGGTGCTGCATCTTCTGTAAGACATTGTGGCTTGTATTATGGTCCTTGACAGTTGTTTTGCTCTGTTGTTGAAACTCTGACATGTGATGTGAGTAGGTTGCAGTTAATTATGGAATTGTGCATTTCCCGTCAGTGTGTCGTGCATTTCATCATATATAGTGCCATGCAGGTCTCGTGACATCATGTGACAGCATATGGGAGGGAGATGTGGAGACCATGATGTCATAGTAAATGCGACCTGCAGTTAAGCCCATATTTGGAGATCCTTGATGTTATCAATATTGTCCAGCAACTCTACATCTGACCTCAAACCTCAAACCCTTAGATCTCCATATATGGATATGTGTTAGAACCTGTTCTGACATTCCATATGTTGATCCTTCCCCATCCATCCTTCCTCTTCGATGTCTCCCTTTTGACTTATACCTGTCCATTCAAATTTCAAACTCTAGACATGCCTGCCCCAAAGGTATTAGTGCAGCCGCGCCCGGCAGCCGGCGAAAACTAGAGTTCTCAACAGGCCCACCTGTCAATTCAAACTCTAGACAGGCCTGCCCCAAAGGTATTAGTGCAGCCGCGCCCGGCAGCCGGCGAAAACTAGAGTTCTCAACAGGCCCGAAAATTAAGGCTCGGGCCTACCTGGGCCCTCATCGAACCCTGTACACTCAAGAGAATGTCCCCGCTACCACCAAGATTCGATTCGATTCGATACACCACCAAGATACCCATGTACCTGTCTAGATACTTCCTTAATGTTAACGAAGTCCACACCCACAACACCAGAGGGAGTGCAACGAACCATGTACAACCCAGATTCGGCACAAACAAGGGACTAAATTCTTTTCGCTCCTATGCCACCAAAATGTGGAACGCCCTACCAACTGTCATTAAGACATGCGAATCCCTTGACTCTTTCAAAACCGCTCTCAAAGGGCACCTACGGACGGCTGCAATTCGAAACTGGCCCCTGTAAAATCGGAATCCCTCAAACACGAACGCAAGGACAACACAAGAGACGGTCGCGGCCACACAGCCAACTCAAGGTATGGCCACTGAGCCAACTTGGGGACCCAACGCAAGGACAACACAAGAGACGGTCACGGCCACACAGCCAACTCAAGGTACGGCCACGGAGCCGACTTGGGGACCCAACGCAGCTCCTCCAAGGAAAACAAACAAATTAACGGAGCTGAACGTGAATCCCCCCCACCGCCCACCCCTTTTTTCCCCTCACTGTATATGTTTCTTTTCCCTTTTTACCTCCTTTATGATGAATTCCTGTTCTGTCTATAGAAGTGTCTATTTGCACGTCTCTAAATGTTTTGATGATTTGAACATGGTGGACCCTATTGGAAACAAGTGTAATGCTTAATTGGGTCGTCCACTCACAGTTAACAGCCTTTGTATTGAGTTTGTGCTTGAAATGTACTGTAATTCTGCAAACTGTTAATACATTCTTCAATCAATCAATCAATCAAACCATTAGATCTCCATATACTGTATGGAGCTGAAATGTTCCATATGTTGATCTGACCTCATCAAATCCTGTACACTCAAGACATGGCCAGCAGAATTCATTCCATGCTGATCTGACCCCCCATGCCAAAGCGCCAGCGCTCACCCACAACGCCCAGCAGTCTGCCGTCAACGAGGCGGATGCGTGCACACGACCTCACCCTTTAGGGCTAGTTCGTTTCTCGCCCTCAGGCGTCTTACTGGTAGTAGTCAATATAGCTTCATCAGTCAATATACAGTATAACTTATGTTACACAACCCAAATCCCCTATATGTACAGTATATACCACGTTTGGTCATCTTTAGCTCTGCATAAGTCTGGCTTACTCAGTTTTCCAGTGATGTAGGATTTGTACTATAGCCTACTAATCCCATAACACTACATGTCATGCTCTTTCTACTGGGTACTTACCTAAATCAACGATGAGGGACACACAAATGGTGTCCAGAAACATGTTGTTATGGAACTTGTTGTAGGATGTTGCGGTTGCAACATCAGCTAGAGTAAAGCAGATCTGCGTAGCTGCATCCAGCCACACCTAAACCCCAATCACATACAGTACATCAGCAGAGAGCAATCACAAAGCAGGATTTTTTTAACACTATTTTCTGGATGGAACAAAAGCTAAAAAGAAGAACAGGAAAAATAAAAGAAGATAAACACACAAATGTAATGTTACAAACTACAAAGTTAAAAATAAAAGTCTTGCCATGTCAATCTTGTCATTATATTCAAAACAAACATCACTAAACAATTCACATAATAATTATTTAATTTCAATAGAATGAGTAACAATAGTAGTCTGTATTGCCCCATAAAAACACAGCTAAATAATAGATCCACTTTATACATTTGTGTATTGCTCTTGTATACGTTTATATATATATATATATATATATATATATATATATATATATATATATATATATGTTTTTATGCTTTGTTTCCTAGTGTAATTTGTTGCAGACACTGTCTGCCTGTTTTGTTTTTATGTTTTGTGTGGGGACTGCGGATGTAAACTAGCATTTTTGCTAAATCCGGTGTATTTACTTTGCATTCATATCCAATAATAATATAATAATAATGTCCATTAATATTCAATGTCGTGTCCAATTGTGTGTGTGTGTGTGTGTGTGTGTGTGTGTGTGTGTGTGTGTGTGTGTGTGTGTGTGTGTGTGTGTGTGTGTGTGTGTGTGTGTGTGTGTGTGTGTGTGTGTGCGTGCGTGCGTGCGTGCGTGCGTGCGTGCGTGCGGGCGGGCGTGAGTGCGTGTGTGTGTCCATTGTAAAGGTGATCGATCTTACGATTGGTTCCTGAAGTTTTGCCATATTGGAATCAGAGCCAATGTAGTATGCAATCCCATCTTCAGCACCCTCTAGTGTTAAACCATAGAACAGCAGGATGACCAGCACTACCAAAGGACCTATGGCTGTGATAGTCCCCACCTGGGGGGAGAAAAAGAACAAACATACACACTGAATAGAAGGAAGATGAACTGTAGTGTACAGTACTGTATGTTCTCTCAGAAAGTCAAGAGCCTAGATTAGAGATTCCAAACTCACCCACTGGTCAGATAGAAGAGAAACATGCAAAAACTGGCACAAAATATTGACCTAGTATACCATATATTATTATCTATTCTTTTAAACATTATTGTTATGGTAGTTTCGAGAATTTTTTTTTATGGTGGCAGTGGCTCAGGGGTAGAGTGACCGGATGGCAACCACAAGGTTCCCAGTTCAAACCCGCAGGCTCCCTTCAAGTCATAATTCTATTGCAGGTTATGTATGTGTAGGCTAACCACTGAAACACTTTGCGATTGTACAGGATTATTTGCATCTACCCAGCTCTCACTCTGTAATCACTGAGCCAAACCACTGTGAATACACTACCACCATCTGTGGTGTGGAAAATAAGTTAATTAAAGATAATCAGATAATAAAGTAGGTGAATGCATCTGCTGTTCTAACATTGTCTGCATTTGTATTCATACAACTCAAACTCGTATACTGTGGAACTGAGTTTAACCTTGTGGACCTTGGACCTAGTGGACCTTGTCTGATTTCACATGTATCTCTGTTTAATTTACATTGTGAGAACATTTCCGGGGCCAGATTGACTGAAGTCAATTTGTGGGGTCATTGAAATGTGTGTCAAACTAAATATGACCTTGTGTTTCAACACAATGTAGCAGAGGAAAGCCATCAGGGAGAGACAAGAAGTGTACAGTACTGTGGCCGTTGCATTGACGCCTTTGATCGTGAAGGCAGCGGTGAGGAACCACACCAACAGCAGAATGAGGGCAAGGTACCAGATAACTGGCCCCGTATCATCAAGACCACTGGATCGTCCCAGTGTCTGACTGAGGAGGGAGGGAAGAGGGATAGACGGTGGTCAAAGGGATTGAATTTGTGAACAGTGAAATCCAGATAATTAGTTTAGCAAAAGTATGTATATTGTAGCTATTTTTTGTGCGCAGAGATGGGATCAGAATTTAGGTACATGCAGGATTTAATAAGGTGCATTTGAATGTTGAACGTATATTATTTACTTGTACTGTATCTGTATTTCTTAAACCCAGTATTGTTTTACAGACTAATAAATGCAAGAAGAGTCGCACTCAGAAACCTAATCCATATTTAATCGTCCATGTATGTCATTGTTACAATACTTACTCCCAGAATTGTTCACTGCAGCTGATGTTCAACACTTTTCCAGGGAAAAAAGGAACAGTTAATGTATAATTTTCCAAATATTCATATTGCATACATTTCTGCAGATAATAAGAACTAGAAGCATCAAAAAAACTGATCTGCACTTTGTGGTTTTGCAGCATGCATACAATAAAATACACGGTACACTATGCATAATATGTTAACTGCTTAATCCTTAATAGAACGTCTAGGTTTACCAACCGAAGGTGGCATTGGAGCACACGCTCCATGGCAGAGTAGATGTCCAGGAAGAAAACAAATAGAACAGGCTGTAGGTGATCATCACAGGATAATAGATGGACACGACTGCATTTACCACCACGTTGGCTACTCCAACACCTGGGGAAGAAAACAGTTTTAAAGTCTTAATAAGTGTATATTTAGCATGCACATGGTATTCAAGGCATATTTCTCCATTCTGTCAAGACAGAACAATCCATAGCACAATTACTGCTTAAAACTGATTTAAGAATGAATATGAATGTGAAGAAATGAATTAGCCATAAGCTAACAACATGAGTACACTTAAACCTGTGAACATTGGCACTGCATTCCATATCTTGACATCTCCTTGACTGCAGAACTGTGCGATGGCACTCTTCATGAAGAACAGAGGCATTCCAAACACCGCCAGCATCACAAGATAGGCGAGGCAGAAGGCACCTGGTCACAGGGAGGGTGGGCATGGTGGGGGGCAATGGGTTTGGGGCAGAAAAAAGAGAGCAAATAAATATATATATATAACAGTTGTTGTTATTGTTGTTTTGCATAGTTCAATGGCAGTTTAGACAGTGTACTCACCCCCACCATTCTTAAAGGCAAGATAGGGAAACCGCAGGACTTTTGCAAAGTCAACAATGTTGTTAACAATGGTCACATAGTACTGGAATTTACCGGTGTAGGTTTTTCGCTGAGTATCGCCATCCTTATTGTTAAAACAAAAGTAACAAACAAAGTAAGTAAGTAAGTAAGTAAGTAAGTAAGTAAGTAAGTAAGTCTATTTTATTTATATCGTCTCACAGATAGTGCTCACACAGTGCTTTACAAAATACAGTAGGCGAATCAGATAACGCAAACAGGAAAACGGGTAAGTCACCCTGTAGAAAAGGGAACTACAGTTATGTCTATTTGTCATTCCTTATCAAAATGAGTGGTAAATGAGGAATAATTGCAACTTTAGAATAACGTCCCAATAATAGCGTAGGGCCTATATAAACTATTGACATGGCCTTAGCAAATGTATTTACTAACCATTAAAATTAAATCATCAGTTATATGAAAATAGGTTTAAAAAGTTTTGCACACACCATCCAAGTTTTATGACCCTGATCTCTCCTTTGACTGATTGGAGATAAACACAACAAATTGACAGCAGTAAAGGACCTCATCACACAATTTCAACCAGTCTAAGTAAAATTGGTCCTCAATAATGCTCCTTATAAAAATGCACCATATCTACTCGCTCTCTGTCTCAGAGGGCAGTGGAGAAACAGGGCAGTTCAGAAACTTGCCAGTGCCATCATCGGTATAAGGCAGGTTTGGTCATTTTAAGCAAGATTTCAATGTTCGCATTTTTGTAATGAATGCAAGAACACTGGCTTCTATTTTAGCCAGGAAGAGAAAGGCTGTAGTTTCTATTAGCTTGGAATCCCCATCGATGATGTCATTGGTAAGCAGGTTTTTGAACTGTGCATAGCCCACCAATGAGACGCAGAGTGAGTAGACTGATATAGTGCCAATGCCATCTTATAATTAGATGCCAAGATATAATTATTATATGGAAAATATGGTTTCAGTGCTCTTTAACAATCACACGATTTGTGCTCATGTTATCTAGACACCAGGAAAAAAAGGTAGAAAGAAAACAAACAAAAAAAGGTTCTCACTACCTCTATTGAGTCCTCTGAAGATGCAGTGAGGTCAGGTGTTACGGCCTCTGCAGACGCAGTGAGGTCAGGTTTTATGACCTCTGCAGACGCAGTTAGGTCAGGTTTTATGACCTCTGCAGACGCAGTTACGGTGAATGTTGATGTCCATGCAGACAATTCTGATGCTATTCGATCAGCAGAAATTGAGGGGGGGGGGAAATAGCATGTGGTCAGTGGTCACACTCACAAATAGTAACAGGTGGGATGAAGGAAAAAAATAGCCATTCTTAAGTTTCTTAAGGATCGAAGCCTCTGTGTGTGTGTGTGTGTGTGTGTGTGTGTGTGTGTGTGTGTGTGTGTGTGTGTGTGTGTGTGTGTGTGTGTGTGTGTGTGTGTGTGTGTGTGTGTGTGTGTGTGTGTGTGTGTGTGTGTGTGTGTGCGTGCGTGTGTTGGAGCCTGTGTGGGAAAGTGATAAACAGTAGCCTTTCCAATGCTCACAATGCATTAAGCTGCATAAGTTACGAACTTACGCACATGACCTAAACAAATAACATGCACCTTATTAGCAGTGCTGGAAAGTAACTATAGTACATGTATACTCTACTTTTGAAGTATTTGTACTTTACTTCTACTCCACTACATCTCAAAGGCAAATATTGTACTTTTATTCCACTACATTTATTTGAAATTTTTAGTTACTAGTTACTTTGTAGATTGAGTTTATTATGACAAAGTACCACTGCTTATTAGCCAACTCTGCAGTTTTTAACATCTTCCATCAATCAAATTCGCTCAATGTGTGTATATAGGCTGATACTGGCTAACCCTGAATGTCTGAGAATTTCAATCAACTTTAGTTTTTTATGCTGTACCTACAGGTTTTTACACTTGCATTGTCATAATACAGTTGAGTTTAATTAAGTTGAGTTGAACCAGTAAGTTTCAATGATATAATTATTATGTTAATTACATTAGGCTATATTCATCACATCCTTGGTGTGCAATCTATGTAAAACAGAACAGCATTCAATTTGGTTTACCTGGTGGATCCGGATCCATCTAGTAAGAATCAGTGATTAAGGATTGATGCTTCTGCTGATGCACCTGCCTGGTCTTGTGTTGAACTAACATCAACCTTGAAGTGCAATATTTACTCTCTCGTGAGCTTTTCACGTGATCTTCAAAGTATGCATGACGTATCACAATCTCCTAATAAATAGTTACTTTGGAACAATTGTCTAGAAACTAAGACTAATAAAATGAAAAGCAATCTGCGTACTGGTTCTCAAGCATCTACTGATGTTAGAGAGTTACAACTGTAGCGATATGTGGAGGGAGGACAATGAACTCTGCACAAGGGCCAAAGAAGCAGTAAGCCCTAGAAGTGTTGGCTAGTGTGTGTCTCAAATGAAAGTATAGGCATACCTAAATCATTTGTGAGGTACGTAAATGGTACATTTGCAGTATATTGTAGTGCCTTATAGGCTGCGCTTATAGATACACACAGACACACACAACGGCTCATCGGGAGCCATTAGAGTTAGTGATGGGAGATTCATCTGCAAACACATCGGTATCGGCCGATTTTAGATGTTTTTAGATTAATCGGCATCGGTTCGATTAATCAATCAGACCGATTAATTAATCGGCCCGATTAATCGGTCTGTCATTACAGATAAACAAGCCCAAAGTAACTGCTTGAACAGATCCACAAGCTCACAATATCAAATATAAAGGTATTAAAGTTAAATCTGACTTGCCTATAAGCCTGCAGTGCGCTACCCTGTTACATATATTTTTCAGAATGGACAAAATTAGTTTTGTCCATAGTTTTTCAATACAGAATGAGATCATATCGACATCGGTAATATCGGTTATCGGCCATAACACCAATTAATTATATCGGATATCGATATCGGCACATCTCTAATTAGAGGTTAAATTTGTCTTGCTCAAGGACACTTCGACACTAACCCAGGGGGAGCCAAGAATCAATGTTACCTCTCAAGCGGCCACTCTACCTTCCTGAGCCACTGCGCACCACTGCCTACTACTTGGGCCTACTGTATATCGCACGCACGCACGCACGCACTACACTTGTGAATAATACTTATACTATACTTGGTTTTACACACAATATGCCTAACAGTGTGTAGAATGGGTACAGTTCAAGGAATGTACAGGTCAATACAAAGTCTGCTAAGAGGATACAACCAGAAAAAGCACTATAGACTTGTTTACATCAGGGTCCTCCATTTTCAGTTCATCAGAACATTTATACAGTTATAGAAAACATTCTGCATCACATTCTCAGCCAATTTGGTACACACAAACACACAAAGCTGGGCATAGGAGGGGCTAGCTAGTGGGGGGGGGGGGGGGGGTACTTTAACTTTTTTACAGGGTCCAGTTTAGAAATGCAGCCACCCGTAAGTGCTCTTTGAGAGCTATTTTGAAGGAGTCTAGGGATTCACATTTCTTAACAGCTGTTGCTGGTGTGTTCCCCATTTTAGTGGCATAGGAGCAAAATTAATTTAACCTTGAGCCGAATCTGGGTTTAACGTGGTTTGCGGAACTCCCTCTGGTGTTGCAATCGTGGACTTTGTTGACATTAAGGAAGTATTTTGACAGGTACAACATGGGTATCTTAGTGGTGTAGCGAATCTTATAGACCAGGACAAGTTGCTGTACTCCATAGCCATTCTAGCCTATCAACATGAGCGGGAGTGAGGTGGGTTTTGGGAGTAAGGCCAAGTACGTAGTAGCCTGAAAAGTTTGTTTTGGGTGTTTTAAGGTGCTGTGGTGCCATGAGGTGCATGCATATAGTCAAAGAAATTGTATGAGGGCTACTGTTAGGGTCTTCAAGGTATTTTTGCTGACCAGTGAGGAGATCCTGTACAGGAATCTTGTTCTTTGGTTGACCTTTTTGATTACATTGGTAGCCATTTTATCACAGGAAAGATTTGCCTCCATGGCTTGCCGAAATTACGTCATAGGCCATCCAAGTCCATAGACTGCTGTCCTATGACGTAATTTCGGAAAGCCATGCATTGGAGGGGCGCTCTTCATAAAATTCATAGAATTGGTTGCGCCGGGAAAAATATTGATATTGGCCCAGCCAAGTCTATGAATTTTAATATTTGTTTTGGGTAAATTATGATGACGTAAGACATCATCTCGCTGATATAAATACATCTTGTATAATACATTTATTTCATTTTTCATTTTTCACAGACTTGAGGACATCAACATGCCCCCAAAAATCTGGGTGCCCCTCACTTCACACTTCTACATGCAACACAAACTATTCTGATGGAAAATCAAGGGCTTGCTACATGCTACATGCTACATGCTAAAGAGACCTGCCATCTCAATTTTATTGTAGTTCTTTGTAAATCTCTCCATGGACATTTAGCAGCGTTGTTTGATTTGCGGTCCCTCTGACCTCTTTAGGTGTATTTTATCTATTTAATCACCAAAATCTTTTTTTAATTGCTTTTTATCATCAATTGAAATGTTCCCTTTAATATTGTGTAAATATTACAAGCATTTTATCTTCATATCAGAAATGATCTTGCATTCTTTCAGTAGACACACCCTATTTTGTCAATTCTTTCATGTCCACAATGTCCTTAGATAAAAGTGGACTTGAGATATGACTAAATGTACAAAATTCCATACATTATGCCATTCACATAATATGTGAATGGCATAATGTATCTGTGAATATTATATATATGTGAATATTATATATATTATATATAATATTCACATATATATAATATTCACAGATATATAATCTATCTGTGCTTTATTGCTGGTCATGTTTTGTATTTGAATAAATAGATGATTAATCATTAAAATAGCATTATATAGCTCTGTCCCCCAGTCACACACAACCCCATTACACGGGACATGCGGAAACAACGCTCAGACATGCGGTCAAACATGCATGTGTTGCTCCCATGCTTGCGGTTATGAAGGTGTTGTTCTAATGACAGTCGGACCAATAAAGCCTGTACCCCATGTGGTCTCCTCTTAACCACCACAGGTAGAGTAGTGGCCATCTTGAGTAAAAAATCACAACCCTGTTAAAGGGGGTTGACCCAACCCTGTTATTATTTTCAACCCCGTTATTATATTAAATATACCTGAGTTTTTCTAATTAAAGATGTCCTTAATATTGTGGGGGTATTCAGAAAAGTAAAACCTTTCAGTCAAAAAAACAAAACAAAATACCAATTCGTACTAGTTTTGTGGAATTACGTATAGGCCTACTGAACAAATTCTGTTGGACAATGTAGTGTGTCCTGAAATGTTCTAATTTATTTACTATGTATGTATAGCCTAATGTTTACTTTGACGTAAAACGTGATACTATATTTAGTATTTCCCCATGTCCAATGTAAAACAACTTGTATTTGGCTACGGTGGGTCCCACACAGGCACATGCATATATCCCAAGGTCATCTGGGTTTTGGGTCTCCCAACATCATACCCCTCACTCAGGTGACCCAGCTGGGGTGATCAAGTCCTGACTTTTGTCCCAGTAGCTACCCTCGATCAGTCCCATTAGGGAAAAACCAGGGCCACACAATCCGTTCCTCCTGAACTACTCTGCCGGGACTAGGAGGTACTATTCTGGCGCGTGGAAGGACTAGGCTCTGTGGGTTGACTCCTGTCCGGGCCCCTCCTACGTCTCACCAGGTCCACTCCTGCTCTCACCACGTCCAGCCCCTGTGCGTTGCAACAGACTGCCAGCACCAGGCACTTCATTCAGGAATGGTGGATTCTCGAGCCGCAATGGTTCCGCAGGCTAATAGAGCTGTGTTACTTATTTTTTCTCTTGGCCAGTTTACACTTGTAAAATAGACTTTAGTCTCAATGTGTTTTTTATTGGTTAAACAAAGTCAATAAAATAATAATAATATTCCCAGGGGCTCCCAGTGACTGATCATTATGGCTCAGCTAGTGTCCTTTAAAAAAAAAATATATATCCCACGATTTTGTAACCCATTTTTTCACCCAGTGTCAATTATCTAATGTAATCTCGGGCGCTACACTTCCTCTGACAACCAGGGGAGGCAGCGGACTGACCCTTATTGTGTTTTTGGCCCCTTCTATAAACAGCTTTTGTCCCCACACGTCTGGAGACAGTAGCCAATAAGACTCTTCTCCTTCTCCTTCCGCCAAATATAGCAGTTCTGGCTGAACCTGTTGGTTTTCTCGAAACTTGACAATATGGTAGAGCCTGGGCTATGCCAAACACGAGGACAAGAAGCCCACGACCATTGGCCAAAGGGTGGCGCTATAGCACTCATTTGAAAATGCAAACTTTGAACAGGCATAGCTCATGAACCGTTTGACCGTCGGCAATGAAACTTTGATGCACATATGCATGCCGAACAACTTTTGTGTTCTGACTTTTGACCTCTGACCTTTAGATCACCTGCCGTTTTGAATTATATGAAAAACAAAAAATCTATTTCCCCCTGTGATCTTTGATCAAAATGCACATCATTTCTACCCCGTGAACTTTAATTGGACCCATATGGACAAAAAGTACTTTTTTTAAATGGAAAAAATTAAGGTTTTATGAGCCAATAAAAGTTTTATGTTTTATGAAAATTCTTCTTCTGCCCCTAATACATACATGCATGCAGCGTTACATGTTTGTGAAACTTTACAGTATGGTAGAGTGTCATGCCAAATAGCATTGAAACAAAGGGGGGCGTTATAGCAATTTTTTTAAATTGGACACCTGACCTACAAAAATAGTTGAGGAACCTTTTGTTGCATTTTTTGGGGGGTCAAACCATAATTGCTCCCACCTACCCTAGCTTATAACCCACATGCATCTTGACATCCATTGTGTTCACCTCTCTTGTTTGACCACAAGATGGCAGTGTTGACCATTAAATGTGAATCAGCGTCCATCCGGCCATTCAACTAAAGCCTGCGGCTACACTACAAGGGTTTTGACAAGATTTCAAGATTTTGGAAAGATTTTAAAAATAATAAATTAGACTAGAATGTTGTCTTTTAAAAATCTTTCCAAAATCCTGTGTAGCTAATGGGAGGCTTGCTATGAAAAGACCTGTTTTGGGTCTGTTCTTTTATTTTATTTTATCAATGTTATCTCAACATTGTATCAATGTTATCTCATCATTGGACAACAATTGAGCCACGTCACGTGGCTATTGGTTAAACATCCTGTTAGTTAGCCTAATTACAGTGGACCAATTAATCTGAGGATGGGTAACAGAATCTCAATAGACCAATCCATATAGTCAGTAAGGGCGGGGGCTTTCATTGAAAGACCTATTCCATCTATGGCCCAAGTGCATGGGGTGTGAGATCACTAGAGCAACGTGGTTAGTTTATTCATTCATGATACATCAATTTACTCTAAAAAACAGGTAAAGCGCTAGTGAATTAAATATTGTAATTTAGCTTCAGAAATTAGCTTCAATTATGTGCTGATGTCACTGAAGTGGTACAGGACCTTACCTGCGAGATGCATCCATGCATAAGAAACCAGCAAACTAAAAGGAGATGACAATATTGTCCCTATTTTGAGTGTGTTGTTAATAGGCAGGATATTTCCAATAATCAGTAGAAAAAGTACTCACAAATCAGCAGGCTACTGTAATGTAGAAATACTCTGTTACAAGTAAAGACGGGTATTTACTTGAGTAAAAGTACAAATGAATTGAGGATCTTGGCCTCACTCTTAGGGGCGACTCACATGGTCGCAACAGATTGATGTATGCTTGTTGTATTTGTATTTGTATTTTGTATTTATTTATTCAGCACAGTATAAAAAAACACAGTGAACATATAAATATAAGAAGGGTAAAGTGCTAGGCTGAGGCAAAAAAGCCCAAGGGGCTTATACGAGGCCTCTACCTATGTAAGTCAAAAATGAAACATTGTACAAGAGATATAGAACATCCAGAAGACATAATTGCAGTAAAACAAGAACAAAACAAAACAAAACAAAAACAACAAGAACATGATTAGAATTATTGGTTATCTACATGATTAGAGAAAAGAAGAGATGATACAAAGAAATATAATTAAGTAATCTGGTCAATTAAGTGGGTCCTAAACTTATGTTTGAAATTATTCAATGAAGTAGAATTCGATGAGATTGCTGTATAGGTGTTCCATAGCTGGAACACCTATACCCCTGTATCTGATGGAGAACTGACACAGACCAGTACGGAACTTTGGGAGATGTAAATGATTTGCCTGTCTCGTATTGAAATGGTGCACATCACTGTTGAACTGAAAAAAGTCTTTACATGGCAAAGAAAATGAAACTGGATGGAACAATACTTTGAAAATAAAGTTGCAGGTTTGGTATGTATTTAAATTAAAGATTGGTAAAATATTGAGTTGTTTGAAAAGAGGGACAGTATGAGATGTATAGCTGATGCAAGCTCGCAATGCATTTCCAATGGGAGTCACTTGGTTTGACACAACATTTGTGTTGTATGAGGGGGAGGGGGGCAGTCGAAACACAGCCGAAAGCCATACAACAGCTTGTAGTCCAAAATGTTGTATCAAACCATGTGACTTCCATTGGAAATGCATTGGGGCGGCCATGACACTTACATCTTGCTTACATCTAGCATGCATCAATGTTGTATGCTAGATCGAAAGGTGTGAGTGAGGCCTTTTACACCAAGGAGGTCAAAAAGACACCCTGCAGTAGTCCTAGACCTATACTAGGCGGATGACATCAGCCTGCTCTCCAACCACATGGAGCAAGCACAGGAGCTCTTGAGCAGAGTGGAGTCTGAGTGTGCCAAGGTTGGCCTTCGGCTGAATGCCAAGAAAATGGAGGTCATCACCTATAACATCCAAACGGAACATCCACCTCTCACAACAACAGGAGGCACTGCTCTGAAGGAAGTCAATGACTTCAAGTACTACACCAGAATGTTACGTGTAGTACTCAACATCAGCAAGAGTACGTATGTTACCAACGAGAATCGGTATGCCGGAATATTCAGGTTGAGCGACAAAATAGCAGCCAGGAGAATGAGACTCGCAGGACACTGCCAAAGACACTAAGAGCTCCCAGCCAGCAAACTGGTGCTGTGAGAACCAACACATGGGCACCGGTCACGAGGACGTCCCATACTAACATATTGTACTCAAGAAAGATGCAGGAGCACAAAGCACCAACGAGCTGGCCGGATGTATGGAGAACCGGGATGACTGAAGGCGACGACGGAAGGCTCGTCTGAGGACGACCTAGAGAGAAATAGGCTAGGCCTCACTTTGTCAAACGTAAAAGTATACTCTTATGCAGAATGTCCCATTTCACAAGGTAGCCTTATATGTCTAAAATTGTTTAACAACATCAAAACAGGCTTTGGCTGTAATCCAGCATGACAGTGTGTCGCGGGTTCGAATCCCGACTTTACTGTGTGTACTGTACATGTCTTCTCTCCCCGGTTCCTGTGTTCCTAATCTAAATCTATCAATAAAGGCAAAAAAGCCCCAAAAATATCTTAAAATATGTTTTGTAATAATAATCAAAATCCTCAAAGTAACTAGTAGCCTAACTAATGTTTTCAAACAGGCCTAATTGTAGTGGAGTAAAAGTACAATATTTGTCTCTGAGATGTAAAGAAGTATAGAAAATTGGAAATACTCCCGTAAAGTAAAAGTAGGCCTATACCTAAAAGGTGCACGTAAGTGCAGTACGTGAGTACATGTACTTAGTTACTTTCCATCACTGCCAATAATAATAATAAAAACAAAAATCCAAAACATAAAAATACATCAAAACATAAAAGAAAATAACAGAAATCTACAAGCTGAGCTGTGTTCTTTTTTCCCCTTTTTTGTTGCTATATTTGCAGGACACCGTCGTGCAAGAAAGAATAAAGTAGGGCTTAAGTGCTTAAATCAAAGCTGATGCGTATGCCTCCAACAATTTGTCACACTAGAGTAGGCCTACATTCATAATATGATGGGTACATTACACAATAAGAACATCTAGGCCGAATTCATCTCCCAGAGCCTGGATGTGTACATTTCCTGCTGCCTCAAAAACACATCCACATTCCACACACATATTCTTTAAGATTTATTTTGGGGCTTTTATGCCTTTATTGACACAACAGCAGACTGTCAGGAAATGGGGGGGGGGGGGGGGAGTGACACGCAGCAAAGAACGTCTGGATCGGGATTTGAACCCATGACACGTTGTCAGGCCTATACAGTAGGTCCATCCGCACATTCTTAACCACTTCGAAAATTGGCATATAATCAGCATATAAGTATAGCTGATCTACAAGCTCACAGGGATCACAGGATAGACCCCAGGAGCAGTGTGTAAAGTAACTAAGTAGTAAGTACATGCACTTAAGAACTGTACTTGCGGACAGTTTTGAGGTATTCTTTTTACTTTCTTCAGTATTTATACATTTCAATACTTGCCCAACCTCATGAGGAAAATATTGTAGACCTACTTTTATTCCACTACAATTTTATGAAAACTTTAGTTACTTTGTAGATTTTATTATTACAAAACACACTAAGCAATTCAGACCTATAGGCCTACTTTTGGTACTTTAAGTATATTTTGATGCCGATACTTTTGTAGCCTATTTTTAATACTGGACTTGCAGTATTGAGCCTACTTTTACTTTAGTAAAACATGTGAGTTCTTCTCCATCACTGCCCAGGAGGATAGACAGGCTCAGGACAGACCCCTGTGTAAGCACTGTTGGACCCCAGTTAACAAAGTCACTTACCAAGTTACTCAAATGTTATACGATTTGTTTTAATATAAAACTGTTAAGGAAGAGCTTCTTCCTGCTCCTTTTCGAAAACATCAACGATGTATTGTTCATTGAGAATGTTGCATTCGTTTTTAATTTATTTATTGTGTGTTTTTCTTCTCATGTGATGTTCAAAACAAATGAAAAGAAAGAAAGTTTAGGACTATATGATTGTAAACTTGTAAATCAAGCACTGCAGGACACATGACAAAACAGGAAAGAACCAAGAAAAAGTAGGCTATACTGTGTGAGATCTGCGTCATGAACATCTGCAATGACCAAGGTAATATTCAACTAATGAGGACAATGCCTTTCCTGTCTCCTTTATACTGGCCAACACCCCCCCCCCCACACACACACACACACACACCTCATTTCGGTTGCCCAGCATGCACACTCCATGAACCTTATGAGTAACAACTTTCTTTGAGTCACTCAGACTGCGGTGCGGTGGTCTAGTGGCCACGCCAATGTGAGCGTGGTGACTTTGTCTTAAATCTCTCAGTCTGTCTCCCTGTGTCTGTTTGCCTCTCTCTGCCTCTGTGTTTCCGTCTCCCTCGCTCTCATTCTCTCATCTATCTTTTCTCTCTTCTCAACCTCCGACGAGGTTCCTGTTTCAAAGCGACTCAGAAAGAATAATTAAAAGAGCTCTGCTGTTAGTTCCCACAGAAAGGGAGTGAATGATGGAAAAAGGGGTTTGCTTATTTGCAAACATGCACGCACACATGCACGACCGCTTACACACACACACACACACTCGCGCGCACGCGCGCACACACACACACACACACACACACACACACACACACACACACACACACACACACACACACACACACACGCACGCACACACACACACACACACACACACACACACACACACACACACACACACACACACACACACACACACACACACACACACAGATCAAATGGTGAGCTGAGGTCCCCCCCTTAGGGCATGAACATGGATTAATGCGCTTGGTGCGATTATTTCATTTATAACTGTCCTGGACCTTTTCAGATAAGACCATTTTTCAGGTTGCCATCCATTAGCACCTTTAGACTGCATCCATTAGGCTGCCAAGCACACAGAGCTCCAGTTAAAGGGCCAGCACCTTCCTTGTTCTGCTTGGCAATGCGAGGCACTTGTTCTACACACACAGGTGTCAGGGTTGTCGAGCTGCATGCAACCAGAACCTGACTGACTCCCAGTGGACCAAGGTGGGGAGTGGGAAGCCTTTAATTAATGATTTAAGACACTCCGGTGTGACACCGCTATAATTCCACAGCGCATAGCGAGGAGGAGCAGCTGTGTTTTCGCTGTGACGAGAGAGGAATCAGCTGACTTCAAATCATGACTCATTCCATACCACAAAACTGCATTGTCTTTACTGTAACAGTTTCAACAGCATCAGCACAAATCCAGTGCCGTTGCTGCGACGGTACACAGTATATGAGGATGTCCTTGAGCAGGCTGGGGGTTAATAAAACCAGGAGCGTTTAACTAGCACCCCACCACATGCTCCGAAAGATGTCCTCTCTTCCTTCTCCCATGCCCCTGTGGGACCCTCCCGCCGGCCCCTCTAAAACCAGCAGAGGAAGACGCTCTTGTGAGACACGCGGTAAATGTAAATGTAAAATGGCTGCCGTGGCTGGGAATCACCCTCCTCAGCAGCTCGGTGTGCGTTGACCCCATTAATCCAGGTGTTCATTCATCTACAGGGCGACCCTCCCACAGGCCGTTAAAGGCTCACCCCGCTGCGCTCGCCCGGCCCAGTCCAGCTCCGGCCCAGTCTGCTCCGTTCTCACTCCACCCACACTGTAATAGGGGCTGCCAATGAGCTAAGTACGGGCAGTCATATAAACGAGCCTTGGTAAATGTCAGGCCTTTTAATACCAAGTTGTAATGCCACATTTGTTTTGTGGGCTGTCATTTGCTTTTAGCGCAAGCCAAACTTGTTAAACCCTGTCCGCCCCCCCCTCCCCGTCCCCCGCCCCCCCCGTCCCCCGCCCCCCTTTTCCGCCTGTTTCTCCATGTAGGGACGAGAAGAGAAGACAGAACGTGGTCATGCGGTGAGAGAAGGTGGCACTATTTAATGGTGGATTGCAGTTCTCGCGACGCCTGATTGGGATATCGACGATGATGCATCAGCTCTCTGGAGGACAAATGGCGTGTTAAATGAGTAAGCAATACAATGAGTTGCTCACTGATTAACTGATGGACTGGTGGACATGGTGCTCTCAGCCGTGTGTACTGTATAGTCAATGGGGACAGACAGACAGACAGACAGACAGACAGACAGACAGACAGACAGACATACAGACAGACAGACAGACAGACAGACAGACAGACAGACAGACAGACAGACAGACAGACAGACAGACAGACAGACAGACAGACAGACAGACAGACAGACAGACAGACAGACAGACAGACAGACAGACAGACAGCTTTAAAGGACAGCACCATTCATGTTAACGTCATTGTCTGCTCACTGGCTCCGACAGGAGGGCTAATATGTCGCCTCACATTCTACCATTCTGACAAAGGCCTGTCTCTTTCATATAAAAAAGAATGACCACATGAATTGCAATGGCAGGTGTGTCGTGTGTGTGTGTGTGTGTGTGTGTGTGTGTGTGTGTGTGTGTGTGTGTGTGTGTGTGTGTGTGTGTGTGTGTGTGTGTGTGTGTGTGTGTGTGTGTGTGTGTGTGTGTGTGTGTGTGTGTGTGTGTGTGTGCGTGTGTGTGTGTGTTTGGGTTTGTGTGCGTGTGCACGCATGTGTGTATGTGTGTGTGTGTGTGTGTGTGTGCGCACACGTTTGTGTGCCAACATACTCATGAATAGTGTGAATGACTGTGTGTGTGTGTGTACTGTATGTGTGCGCACGTGCGTGTTTTCACGCATGGGTGTTGCTTCTGTGTCTGTGCTTCACTAGCGCACGCCTGTGTGCATGGATGAGCTTGTGCCAGCCCAGCGCACATGTTCCTGTGTGTGTGTGTGTGTGTGTGTGTGTGTGTGTGTGCGTGCGTGCGTGCGTGCGTGCGTGCGTGCGTGCGTGCGTGCGTGCGTGCGTGCGTGCGTGCGTGCGTGTGTGTGTGTGCATCATCTCCAGGTGTATATACGAGCGGTGCCATGCAGTAAGAGAGCTGAACATAGCCCCATGCTGCAACTCTCCTCCCTCGCTTCTTTACTGCATTCCCACACAGGCCACTGTAAAAGAGAGTGATTTACACACAAGTGAATAAATACGCTGTGGCCCAGTGGTGCTGTCTGTGTGTGCTTTAATACCAGGTGTTCTCAACCTTTATAATTTCAAGGACCCCCCCAGTTTGATGTGCATTGATTAGGCCTTTGTTTTCATGGAGTGGACCCTTGTACACTTGTACACAGAGTTAGGGACGTGTCTGGGACCCAACATTGAGAACCTAGCGCGCTATCCTGCCCTACAAAGATCAAGCAACTACGACACACACTTTGTGAACAGAATATACAATTATGCAATATCAGTTCCTGTATGTATGTTACCGATAAACCCATTTGGATGGCCAATTGAAACACTTAAAGTGCACTTTGGTTTTTGTAGGGCAGCATATCCATGCTGCTTCCAAAGCTTTGCTCTGTCCCAGGCTCCCTTTTAAGAGGGTCAGAGGGACACGTTTGTTTAGTGTCCCCTCTGGAACAAGAGCGAGAAAGGAAATATCTAAAGAAAGAAAAGGGGAAATGTGTGCAACAGTGCAAAGAGAAACATCACGTGTTGACACTCCTTGAACTCTAAATTGGGATCATTACTCTTATGTGTGGGAATCCAAGATTGATTACCACTATGCTAATAGTAATACCCAGAGCCACTATAAGGAGAGTTGCGTCACCTCTGTTCACTTCATTGGGCCAGTTCTCCCCTATGGTTCTCCCAGCTGAAAAGTGACAAAGCCCTGAACCGGAAGTGTACGGAATGCAGTCTATGAGCGTTTGTCACTATTTCAAGCTTACACCAGTAAGACGCCTAAGGGTGAGAAGTGACCTCGCCCGAAAGGGCAACAGAGCTTCTTATTACGGCACAGTACATCTGACCTCTGGTGTCAGTGAGGTCAGATGTAGAGTTGCTGGCCGGCTCCATATATGCAGATCTATAGTATGTCAAACCACGTATGGCTATCCACGGTTGTCATGAGTGTAGAGGATTGGATGATGTCAGACTGACATATGTGTGACCATAATATGGAGACGTGATGTCATGATGCGTGACCATATATGGAGATGTGATGTCATGATGCGTGACCATATATGGAGACGTGATGTCATGATACGTGACCATATATGGAGATGTGATGTCATGATGCGTGACCATATATGGAGGCGTGGAGGACTAGGCGTGACTACTAACGGAATAACGGATGGACGGGAAATGCAGCTTTTCATAGTAAATGAACCATGTGACCGCCACGGTTTCTGCCCCCTCATTTATGCAACCCTAGAAGGCTCCGGTAATTGTTGCATGCTTGTATTTGGTGGATAATCATAGCAGTGCATATACACAAAGAACTAAATAGAAATGAACATAATATACGCCCATATAGGCAGGATCACGGCCACGTCACTCTGACTCAGACACAACCATAAACAAACCCAATATGGTTGTCCAGAACCGTAAATCCGACTGATATGTCCATACATAAGTATTTACGTCGAATCCCTATCGCTCCTTTTCATGGAGCATAGACCGTTGCAGTCCGCCAGAGACCAGAGTCCTCCATCCTGGGCCTTTTGTGGCCGGTTACAACCTGTACTGCTTCCTGTGAGGCTATAGGTTTATGGTTGGGTTTTGGGTTAGGGTGTCGGTCTAATGCCTGTTGGGCTGTTAGTACGTCGGACCAAACACATGCACCCGTTTGTGGCACTGTGTTAGCAGTGAGAGCTAATAAAACTAGCTACTGTAGAAGAGGGCGTGGTTATTAGGAGAGCAGTTAGGGTGAGGGGCATGAAACAAAGAGCCTTCTCATCATGTGTAGTGTGAGCTCAGCCAAGCTGTATCCTACATCTGTCCCCATAAGCCCTAAGCACCATGGTCTTCATGTATAAGCACAAAGAGAGATGCCTGCTGTCCTTGCAGGCACACACGCACGCACGCACGCACGCACGCACGCACGCACGCACACACACACACACACACACACACACACACACACACACACACACACACACACACACACACACACACACACACACACACACACACACACACACACACACACAGACATTCCCCTTAAAAAGGCTACCGTGGCTTGTCTGACAAATTGGACACATGTTTGTTTATAGGAGACATTTCTCTTCAACAACTGGGTCTTCCCCATGCATCCCCTGCTGTTCCTCATTCAAAGGTCTCCTCCCCCCTGCATCACTGTGGGTAGATTGTTTACAGCAGGAAGTGCTTGGCATCCACTCACTTGGCACCGCGAGACAGTGACTTGGCTGGTGCCGGGAGCCCGACATCATTCACAGCCACCAGTGCCCGCTTCAGTCTAATTCATGCGCTATTGGGATCCATTCTTACCGGGAACGAAGAGCATTTTGTTGATTATTCCGTCTGTTTTTGATTACATCCTGGCCGGCCTCGCAGAGCCAGAGGACGATCGCGAGCCATCACTTGTAGATGGGTTAATAGGGCCCAGGCTGGGGCTTCAGGCCAGTGTACGAAACAGTAGGTTGAGGTTTGTGTGTGTGTGTGTGTGTGTGTGTGTGTGTGTGTGTGTGTGTGTGATGTGTGTGTGTGGTGTGTGATGTGTGTGTGCGTGTGTGTGTGTGTGTGCGTGTGTGTGTGTGTGTGTGTGATGTGTGTGTGTGGTGTGTGATGTGTGTGCGCGTGCGTGCGTGCGTGCGTGCATGTGTGTGTGTGTGTTTGGGTTTGTGTTTGTGTGTGTGTGCGTGTGTGTGCGCACGCGTGTCTGTGCGCGCACATGAAATTGCCTATGTGTGCTTGTTTATTTTCCCTCAAAGAAGCTGTCATCATCAGACGTTTAATCCGTGCCATGGCTGTTTGGCCAGGCCAGCCCTTGTTGTTTGCCCAGCTGTGGTGTAAGAGGGAAAGGATATTGATGTCTTTGAGGTGCAAACAGAATTTGTGCCCTTTGACCCTAGGCGTGGAGGCCGCATGGTCGGAATGGTGTCAGCTCCTGCCTAAGTATTGCGATTGCTCTTTTGCCAAAGTGCTAAGCCTGGTGGGGCCCTTTGTGCTGTGTAAGTTTGTGTTTCTCTGGGCATGCAACCACCTGTCAACAAGGAGCACAAGTGTTTGTGCACGGTTGCATGCATGCACGCCACGGTCTGTCTGTGTTATACATCGCCGTGTGACGGAAATGCATGGCCGGTCTACAGTACAAGCTCACAATGCGTCATCATGGATGCGACACGTAGTGTGTGTGTGTGTGTGTGTGTGTGTGTGTGTGTGTGTGTGTGTGTGTGTGTGTGTGTGTGTGCGTGTGTGTGTGTCTGCGTGTCTGTGTTGGTGTCTGCGTGTGTGTCTGCGTGCGTGCGTGCGTGTGAGTAGGCCTACATATGCGCCGGCAAGAAGAAACTGAACACTATGTTGCTAAAGGACACGATTATAAGCCACATTATTTAAAGTCTCTAAACCCCATTTCTGCATAAAGTGCTTGTCATTGAACATTCGATCCATTTTCGTCTCTCCTACAAAGGGGCTTTTTAGACCGTGTAATATTCCAAAAGGCCGGGCGCATGGGTGTATTAGTGCGCGAGCGCGTGCGAGTTTCCCCAAGGGGCTACCCGATCCTATTACATTATCCAGTGTACATCAAAGGGTTAAGAGCCGTGCGCCTCTGTAGTCATTAAGCCCTCTCTGAGCCACAGTAAATCAACGCTGTGTCTGCAACAGCTGCTCCGATCACCTATTAAAACTTCCATAATGTGCCGTGTGTACAGAGTGCTCCCTGTAAGTCGACACCGGCCAATAGACCTCTGATAAAGGCCATCTTGAGGCCCCCTCCCGTCTAGTTCTGCGGTCGGGATACCGAGGGAAGTGGAGCTGAGGGTGGGGAGATGATGGAAAAGGCTTGTCATTGAAGACAACTGCCTTGAGCCCGGTTTTGTACTTCGTCGTATGACCGTGCCGTGCACCGGAAATAGCCGATCTACATGCTTACAACGCGCTGCAGTAAGCTTGTAGATCGGCTATTTTCGGCAAACGCCCACATCATACGGTGGATTATGCCGTAAATTAAGCATTCGCTGTTTTGAGACCACGCTGGCTGGAAGACAGACCCCGTACAGTGAGTATGATGTATTTATAATCGTCGAGGCACCAGACTGCCTGATCCTTATCGTGCCTTCAGCCCAGCTGGTTGCACTTTTTTAAATCTTAATGCATTCAAGGCCGGGGGTTTCCTGGGCAAATGCCTATTTGCGGCAATCAAGATATGAGTTTCTACTCGTGTGATGGAAGTCGGCGTAATGTGTTCAGCCAGGGTTAAGGAACTCATCTGGCCTCATATCCGCTCATAATACTTAAGTGGATCCCACACCATCAACTACGTCTACCTGCAATAAAATGCATCTCTACTGTATAGCCTATACTCTCTACACCAGGGGTTCTCAACGTTTTTGGCCGGGGACCCCCGGAAATGCTTTGGCAATGTCTCGGGACCCCCGCCCCGCCCCCTCCCGACCCCCAATATAAATTGACTGCTACAATAACCTTAAACCATTTTGGGCGGGAACCCCTTTTGGTGTTTTAAGCATTGTTATAATTTAGCTATTGAAAAATAGCAGATCTACAGGCTCATAGCGCACCACCGAGTGGCGCGCTACGAGCTTGTAGGTCTGCTATTTTTGAAAAATCGTGAAAATAAAATTTTAAAAAATATATTATTATTTTTTTTTTTTAAATAATTTGGGGACCCCCTAAAATAATTTGGCGACCCCCCGAGGGGTCGCGACCCACGGGTTGAGAACCCCTGCTCTACACTGCAAAAGACCTGTCAATTTAACTCTGAGTTAAAAAACTAACACTCATGTATTGATTTGGCCTCGTAGCCAGTGGTGGAAGAAGCACTCTGAATACCATGTAGAAATGCACTGTTGCAAGTAAACGTTCTATTCAAAATTTGACTTGAGTCATCAAAATAATTATACTTAATGTACCAATAGAAAAAGAAGGGTACACACTTCTCATCATTTTAAAAACGTCCCCCCCCCACCCCCCCCAACCCGCCCACACTGGAGGCCTGCCGTCTCCATGGAGATCACAAACAGGGCATGAGACTGCCCCTCAGGTGATTCTCGGTGTGCTCCATCCATCCATCCATCTATCCATCCATCCAGCAGCTGAAATCGCTCCATTTAGGTTTCATGTTCTTTCTATTCTACCCCAGCCCCCCCCCCCCCATTCTGCCTCACCTTTCTTCACTCTGTTACCTTGCTTACCTTGCAGAAGAAGGAGAAGACGCTGGAGAAGATCGGACAGCTTAAGCCTGTTTACTCTGACTCTGAGGAAGATCGCAAATTCGAAACGTCACTATAGCACCTGAATAAAGTGTGCTATAGTAATAGTTGGTCGATTCGCTTGTTCTGACCTTGCTTAGCCTACCTTGTTTGTTTTTGGGTGATTACAATGATGGCTTCCTATAGAAATGAAACATGAGGGGACAATTGCCTTTGAATGGGAATGGTTGTTTATGTCCATGATCACACCAGCCGGTTGCATCATCATGAATGCTGTTCCCTACTGTATGTTCCCAAGGTTCTATAGGTTCCCTGCTGGGTCCTATGCCCAGGTTCTATAGGTTCCCTGCTGGGTCCTATGCCCAGCACATGGTTCTATAGGTTCCCTGCTGGGTCCTATGCCCAGGTTCTATAGGTTCCCTGCTGGGTCCTATGCCCAGCAGGTTCTATAGGTTCCCTGCTGGGTCCTATGCCCAGGTTCTATAGGTTCCCTGCTGGGTCCTATGCCCAGGTTCTATAGGTTCCCTGCTGGGTCCTATGCCCAGGTTCTATAGGTTCCCTGCTGGGTCCTATGCCCAGGTTCTATAGGTTCTATAGGTTCTATAGGTTCTATAGGTTCCCTGCTGGGTCCTATGCCCAGGTTCTGTAGGTTCCCTGCTGGGTCCTATGCCCAGGTTCTGTAGGTTCCCTGCTGGGTCCTATGCCCAGGTTCTATAGGGTCCCTGCTGGGTCCTATGCCCAGGTTCTATAGGTTCCCTGCTGGGTCCTATGCCCAGGTTCTATAGGTTCCCTGCTGGGTCCTATGCCCAGGTTCTATAGGTTCCCTGCTGGGTCCTATGCCCAGCACATGACAACGTTTTATACTGCATTAATAATATTGCATAGGCTATTGTGATAACCTGTTAATTTCTCCACATCAATGGAGAGAAAGATTCTCAGATATTTCCCTCCATTAATTCCTAAAGGGTTTACACTTCTGCACTCACACACCCCTAATCCTGGGTCTCTCTTCACATCCCAGCCCACCTTCCACCCCAGCCCCCACTCACACACATCCCTGCTCCTGGGGTACCAGTGATCCACACCACACCTCACCTCACCCTGGGTTTGGACATGTTCATGTAACGTTGCATGGAGTTGAACACAGGGCCCATGGGAAAATGAGTCCTTAACAAGCTTTTTTTTTTACTGTAAAATCTTTTTATTTAAGCTTTTATAGTATGTGTATATCCAATTACTGTATGTAATTTGATGGTGAACTTACATCTAACATCGAATATTATTATTATTATTTTTTTTTACAATATTTATTTTATTTGGAAATAGCAGTACAAAAACAACATTTCTATGCATACATAGGACACAAGTGCAGTTCCCAGGATTTTTTTTTTCACCCCTCTTCCCTCCCTCCCCCCTCCAAGTGACTCCATCTCCAGTGTCTCTGTGTCCTTGCTTTCTTCAGGACTACATATGGCATCAGGTCAACACTTAACAGGGGCAAAGGGCAATATTGCTTCAGAGTGTACATTTCAGAAGGAGAAAAAGAAGAAAGAGTGGGCAGACAAAAAGAGTAAGACAGACAAAAGAAAAAAGACAAAAAAAAACAACAATCAAGAAACGAAAGTATTTACAATATTTGCCCTTAACAAGCTTTTAAATAGTTTATTTATGTAATATGTATTATTATGTATGTATGTTAACAGGGCCCTGACGAGGTTGGGAACCCTATGTTGTTTCTTCCAAAAGTTGCAGGATGAAAGTGGTTCACAACAACAGGTATACTGTACACGCACGCACGCACGCACGCACGCACGCACGCACGCACGCACGCACGCACGCACGCACGCACGCACGCACGCACGCACTGTAGGCTACTCTCATTTGTTTAAACATTTTGCTTTATGGCCTGTCCTCTATTTTTCTGCATGTTCAGCTGCATTTCGTGCTTTTGACTTTGTGATGAATTTAGCACACCGATCGTTCCCCGATTTGTCTTTAGAAAATTGAGAAATGCGTTTTAAAAGTGGGGTCATTGCGCCCCTGCCGGTGCCCACCCCAGGGGCTATTACAAATCTTTTCAGACGGGATCCAAATACATAATTTAATTTGGGGGTCCTTCACATGAAAACGTTTGAGAAACACGTTTATTTATTTATATCCGGAATATATATATTTTTAAGTAAAACGTCTATATCGCTCAGCTTTGGAGCTGTATTCGTGATAAGGTGCCAGTCATCATGGAGCTTGTCCAAGCAGACTGTATATTTAAAAAGTGCTACAGTATACAATGGGGAAGAGAGGAGAGGACTGGAGAGCCATACAGTACACTGAAGAACACTAAAAGGTTGATGATTTACACTTAAGTTGCCGTACCGGTGTCGCGCACTGTATATAGCAGATCTGCAAGCTCACCAAGTGTCTCCCAGCGTGACGCGTGGTGCGCTTGTAGATCTGCTATTTACAGTATAAATCAGGAATAAAGTGTTTAAAAGGGTTCTGGTAATATGCAATATGCGCCTGACAACTGGGCTCAATTATTTATCTCTCTCTCTCCCTCTCTCTCTCCCTCCCTCTCTCTCTCCCTCTCTCTCTCCCTCTCTATCTCTCTGTCACGCACGCACGCACGCACGCACGCACGCACGCACGCACGCACGCACGCACGCACGCACGCACGCACGCACACATTCATGCCATTGGACATTATCGTCATATAATTCTATATAAATATTATTATATGCCATTAGATCCTATACTCAAGGCTGCACGCAGTGCACGGCAACATTTTGCGGCAGCAGTGTGTGCCTGCATGCGTGCGTTCAATGAATGCAGAGGATCTTAGGATTTGTGTCTATAATGCCTGGAGTGGTCTGCAGCGAACATGCCATGTGACAGTATGACATGCATCCTTTGTCACCATCCCTCCCTGTGCATACAGGTGTGGAATGGACCACCTGCATCCCACTGTGGGGGACGGGTCCTCTCCTCTCTCTTTCTCTTTGTCTCTCCCCCCATCACTTTCCCTCCCTGTCTTTCTATCATTTTTTTTCCTTCTCCCTGGCTGGCCGCTCATGTGACTCCAAATGATTTGTCATGCAAAACATACACACAGCAGCAACCCGCCAGCGACGAGAGACAGACAGAGTGAGAGAGAGAGAGAGAGAGAGAGAGAGAGAGAAACAGACGTGGTCAGAAAGATGGGAGAAGCCACATGAATAACACAGAGGCAGCAATGAGAGAGCAAGAGAAACCCCACCCAGTACAATGCCTGCGACAGCATACTGTACATCATACTGTACATCATGTCAAAGAAGCCAAAGGGAAATGTCAATGCAGGAGGGACTTTAAAAGGCTGTAGGGGTTGTAGTGAGTGGAGTGATGTTATAAACAGCGCGCTATGATTGGCGTTTATGGGGAGCAGCGGTGGACAGTGTTTACCATATGGCGGCTTCAAGTGGTTATTGTGTTGTTTATGTCAATCAGCGCAGGTCCGTCCAAGCTCCTGTACAATTAAATACAAGGCATCGCACTGCGCCAATCCTTTATGTAACGCACTGTATTGTTGAGAGACACGCACACATGCACACACACACACACGCACACGCGCACACTCACGCACGCACGCACGCACGCACGCACGCACGCACGCACGCACGCACGCACGCACACACACACACACACACACACACACACACACACACACACACACACACACACACACTTATACATGCACGTGCAGGGACATACTGTATAGAAACACAAACAGGCACATATTCCACATGCCCCGGTCAGTAGCTATTGTATTGTGATTAATGGCGTGTCTCCTGTCCCCATAGCCGCAGGGCCCCGCGTTGCCTCTGCTGGGAGCCCGGGGATGCTCGGTGGCCTTTCTCCCAGGTTTCCTCCGTCCTGACTCAGCACCAGCTGTGCACACCAGCAGGAAAAAGAACATGCAGAGGTAAAAAATGATCCACGGGAGATTCATGTTGCGGCGTGACCCTGAGACAGTCACTTAGACAATGGTCTTCCTTCTCCCTGACAGTTTAAGCCTGATTTATACTGCGTCGTACGTGCGCCGATGCCGTGCACCGAAAATAGCCCATCTACGAGCTCAGAGTGTGACGTGTTTGTGAGCTAGTTGTAAATCGGCTATACTTTCGTTTGGCCACCGTTTCTCCTGTCCTTCCCCTCTCTATCTCTCTCTCTCTCTCTCTCTCTCACGCGCTTGATCTCACTCTCTTCTCCGTGTCGTTGTTTAATTCCGTGAAAATACAAGCACCTATAAACACAAACGCCTGGGCGATTTCGCCGGGTTCTTCAAGGCAACATCGCTGGACTTTGGGGTGACCGTCCAGGCGGGATATCCAAACTTTTCATGGCGACTCGGATTTGGGGTGACCATACCTGTTACCTTACCGTTCTCAACACCAGGTCTATAGACTACCGTGAACTAAATGGACCCTGACGGGTCTGTAACTCTGAGCGTGTATACAGAAGGAAACAAATGGACTGTTATGGATCCATTTGGTTACATCTGCACATGCTCAGAGTTAAATTACAGTTACTTTTACAGTTTATATTTGGGTCCCTGAGAGAGATTACAAAACAAAAACGTATCAAATCGGGACCTGTGGCCTAATGCATATCAACCTGGGGGATTGTTGAAATTCAAAAGGTTGAGGATCACTGCGTTAGGCAATAGAAGTACAGGTGGTGGCGTAGAAGACAGCTGCATCGGGCGCTGCACCCCATAGTCTTTTAGAGTCAAAGCCCCCTCCCGCCCTGTGAGAGATTACGGCCTCGACTGACGATGTCACGCCGTAGCAGAATGTATAAGCAGCCCAGGAGTGAGTGTGCCGCGCGGCATGTTTTGTAATGACATGCTATAAAAACCCCACTTTCACTGTAAAGATCATTATGGCGGATCATCTGGATATGATTGCAGCTTGTAGTGAATCACAGCGGCACCGTGTCCCAGAAGGAGACACTTAATCAAAAGCAGCGAACTTGGCAAATTTGTCTTTTTGCGGTTTTGGAGACAATCTCCCGACAGTTGCCCCGGCCGAGCCCATGCCCAGAAGGCAGCCTGACATCATGGGTGGGGGATCGGTGGCGGGTGGGGGTTGGGTGGGCTGCTGAGTTCCACGGCAACAATGGCAGCCCCTGCCAGCCGAGGGTAGGTTTATGGAGTGGGGGACCGCGGTGGGCTGTCAGGGGGGGGGGTTGTGCGTGTGGCAGAGCTGTGCGGTTGGTGCGCCAACTCGCTCCATAATGGAACAGCTGTTTAGAGCATACTGTGCCAGGGTGCTGGAGAACAGAGTAAATAGAGGAGAAGAGCAATGTAAACAGCGATGGGATGGAGGGAGCCGCCTGACTGCTACTGTGGAAGGGGGAGCGGGGGGGTTAGGGCAAACACCTGAGAGAACCAGGCGGAGGGATTGTCGACACAGGAATTCACAAACAGCACTACAAAGATCAAGGGCGGGTAACGGGTTGCAATTTAAGGTGAAATGAACGGGATCAAACTCGGCTTCATGGGTCCATAATCAGAGCTTTTTTACGGCAGACACTAATCAAGTTTTCACAGATGTGTTCACGGAGACTTCAATAAGAGTCCATGGGTTGATTAGGCCTATCTACAGTCTGGCGTAATAGAATCTGATGCGGGGTGTGTTTGATTGTGCTTGAGCTTGTCGCTAATTGCCCCGGTCTCACTCGCCGGATCACACATCTTCCTCCTTAGAAGGCCAAAAGGCCTTCCTTCATTATTTATGAGGTGTGGCTACATTCCCAGCTGTCCTGCACTTACAGATGAGACAGTATCAGAGGGCGACTGGCCTCTTTTATGACTGGCTGTAACTTTTCGTGCCATTGTCGGGACGCCGCAGCGCCGTGGCCACTAATAGATTTTGTGCAGGTGACAGATTTGGAGGCGAGATAGTGGGCCGGCTACTTAAGCTGCAGGTTTGTGCAGTTTTGTTACACGGCGATGGGGGGAGATCTAAAGCCGCTCCAAATGAGACACATCAAACCCAGACTCTCTGAGGTGTTGAGGCCAATCTAGCAGCCGGCGTGCTGATGACCAGCCCCAGCTTTCTGCCCCAGGAGACCCGGGCTGACCCTGCAGTGCTGCTCCTAGCACCTCATAAACCACAAGGCCCTAATTTCCCACGATAACATTCCTGTTCTGTGCTCCGCAGAGAACCCCAGAGGTGCATAGCGCCCCCTGGGACCACTTAGAGCACAGCCAGGGGGCCTTATCCCTGCAGTGACTCTGCTGAGAGGTCTCAGCAGACATCTTGAACTCTGCCAATCTCCCTCTTTTATCTGCAGCTAAGCTCAAGTCTGCAGAGAGTTCAGCAGAGAAAGGATGCTGGGAAATATGAATTCATCTCGCCACAGAGATCAGTCTAGAACTGTTTCACCCTCTTATTTTACTATTATTCAGTGATTGCTACCCAGCTGCGTAAATGTGTTAGGAGTGAGCACATTATGCCAGCTATAGCTGAGACCCCCATCAAATCCAATTCTTCCCCAATACCAAACTCTCGTGGGTAAATTGCCCCATCGCAGACAATCACCCATAAATATGGCAATTGCTTTTTTGCTTGTTCCCTGCTTGTACCTGCTGATTTATTCTCCTTTGACTTTCACTTTTCATTTCCTTCCCCGGTTCTGCTGCAGTGTAAGTCCATGTTGCTGTCTAACACAGCAGAGTTTAGATAGATAGAGGGGGAATTGTCAGAGAGATTGAAGGATGATATATATCTGGACTAAAAAAAGGAAATTATACTATATTGTTGCTGTCGGGCAGATACCTTGCATCTCCTTATTTCAAATGTTCTATGTTTTTAACAAGCTTTTGACAAACAATTAACTAGATTGTATTCATTGGAACACTTTTTTATTTATTTTTTTACATTTCCTTAACAGTTTTGGACATACAAGGTTTCCACCTAACTAGTCTCTCAAGAGAGACTGTTGACTCACGTCAAGAGGGCGCTGTTTTTCCTTTATTTGTTTTATGTTGTGGATTAGATTACCACCCAACAGCAATGATAGATTGACCTAATGCCCGCTAATATATGGATATTGTATCGATATTATGAGACTATCGCCTGGGAGAAGTGTTGTTTTATCATGGTTTTAATAACTTAAGCCATACCTACATTCAAATTGTTTCACCTTTTCAAAAATAGCGGAAATAGTTGCTATTGCCGCTTATTTTTCAACATTAAAAAAGTTTTAGAAAGTCTGAGGAGACCTTATTTAATTTAATTTAATTTAATGGGGCAGCAGAACTCCGTTTACGGGCATATCGGCATTGTTATGTTGTCAAATTGTCACCCCCCGTGTGAACAGAGTGGGAATATTACGTCACAGTATGTTAGCGCCATATGTAGTCAGGAGCAACAGTAATCCCATGTAATACTGTGAAGAGCTCTCTGAGCATAGCTGATGCACAATCTTTACAAGCCACTGATAATGAGCAACAGAGAATGGATTAGGGTGCAATGGCTGGATCCATGCCATGGCAAGCAATGCACAGTACGAGTAGTTGACTCTGTGTGTAGGGCTGTCGATTATGACATTTACATGATGGTAGGATTAAATAAATTCGTCCTTTTTAATGATTTTCATCTTTTTTATCGTCGAAAACCATGAAAGTATTTAATGATTTTCATCTTTTTTTTCCGTCGAAAACCTTCAACGATAATCTTTAGTAACGTGTCCTCAACTTGTAAGTTACAGTAAATAAGACAAGGACCGACCTCATGCTTCCTTCTATGCATGAGGAGTCCAAGCTGATTCTTTTCATCTGACAGGGGGGAGTTTCCCCAGCCAGACCAGCCAGACATAGCGCGTGGAAGGAACATGTTATGAGTAGGTTCTCAAAGAGCATGGTGGCTCTCTGGGTTAAGACACTGTCTATGTGAGCCACAGGTTGTGGGTTCAAGCCCAAGCCCATGCCCTTCTGCTCAGTTCAACATGTTTGAAAGAGTGACGTCCAGAAGAACACCCTAAAACTGTGATGGGTTACACTATGTATATATATGATCCTCAGGTTAGTAGTGGGTTCGAATCCAGACAAGGCTCTTCTATCTGTATCATAGATGGGGGACTGTTGCCGAATACCTATTTATTTCGGTGTCCTTGTATAGTATGTCTTCCGAAACCATGAACTATAGAGCACCGAAGTCTGACGTCACTTTCAGTAGAGGGCGCCTATACACAGGTTCATGTATTTTTTTATTTGCAGTGAAATCTCCATAGGGCGATTTTAGGTCGCTTCATATAAGAACTGTGTTTGAAAAATAAACCGACCACCCTGGCCTTTCTGTCAGGGGAGCTAGTGTGTGCGTCGTTAATGGAAAATGGAATTAATGTGGCCGCAAAAGCCTTGAAACTACATATGAAGGCAATGTCGCTGCTAATATGCCCAGCTGTCAACATATTGCGTTCCTGAGATTCCTCGTTGACGTAAGCTCAACTGGTGGTGACTCGACTCGTACTAACCACGAAAGATTAAATATCAAAAAAAAAAAAAAAAAAAAAAAACGTAATTAACATTCAGTTTCTGTTGTGCGACGGGCAGATGCAGCCACCCTGCCTACCCGGAAATGTAGTCTCTGGGTTGTTTGAATCGTTTCTGACGCTTATTTTGTTACTCTTTGGGTATATTTGTACAGTTCCACCTTCAGTCGATGCTTCATATCCATATGAGTGAAAAGGCCGGGGTGATCGGTTTATTTTTCAAACACAGTTCTTATATGAGGCGATCTAAAATCCCCCTATGGAGATTACAATGCAAATAAAAAGTACACGAACCTGGGAACTGACGCCCTCTACTGATAGTGACGTCAGGACTTCGGTGCTCTATAGTACTAACTTTAGTAGTATAAATCACTTTCACCTAGAAGCTCCATTCACACTTTTTATAATTCAGCTTACTGTGGAGACACATGCTGGAACTTTTTACTTTGAAATGTTTTGTAGTTTCTGAGTTATTTAACTTAAACGCCCAATGCATTCTCACTGGCAATAGCACAAACTTTAGCATGCTACTAGTCCTACATACTTAGACCTAGAAACCCCATTCAAACGTATTTAGGTTCATCTTACGGTGGACATGTTTGCCTGAAAAGGAATCTTTGAAATGTTTCATAGTTTTAGAAATATAGTGCTTTTAAATTTGAGAAATTCAGAATGGGGGTCAATGGCAGATATTGGCAAGTAAAGATTTGAGTGGGGTTTGAACCCACAATCTCCAGATCATGCAGCCAATGTGCTAAGTCACTGATCTACTTGCTACCTGCCACAACACAGTCTGCTGTTCCCTTTGAGTACAACATTGATACAAAAATAAAATACAAAAAATAAAATAACAGGAGATTTGTCTATTGTTTCTTTTGCTGTTGTTTATCTCTAGACGTTTGAATGTTTATGAACCACAATGGAAACAAGTCTCTGGCTCTTCTGTCATTATCTATTCAGCCTTTTAAGAACAGCATGCACAGTGGCTCATTGGGTACAGAGCCTTCCTGGGAATCAGGAGGCTGCAGGTTCAAGTCCTGGCTCTGACAAAATCAAAATCATGAAAATATGATGAAATATATCATGCCGTCCCAAACCATGGACTATAGTATGTAGTTTTTTCATGATTTTCATCTTTTTTTCAAATCCTCCAAAATCATGAAAAACGACATGCTATAGTATGCCGTCCGAAACCATGAACTATAGTATGTAGTTTTTTCATGATTTTCATCTTTTTTTCAAATAGTCCAAAATCAAGAAAAGCGACATGCTATAGTATGCTGTCCGAAAAAAATTATAACTTTGGCATGCTACTAGTCCTACATACTTACACCTAGAATCCCCATTCAAACCTATTTAGGTTCATCTTACGGTGGACATGTTTGCCTGAAAAGGAATCTTTGAAATGTTTCATCGTTTTAGAAATATAGTGCTTTAAATTTGAGAAATTTATAATGGCAGATAGTGGCACGTCAAAAACACTTTCACCTAGAAACTCCATTCACACGTTTTATAATTCAGCTTACTGTGGAGACACATGCTGGAACTTTTTACTTTGAAATGTTTTGTAGTTTCTGAGTTATTTAACTTAAACGCCCAATGCATTCCCAATGGTAATAGCACAAACTTTGGCATGCTACTAGTCCTACATACTTACACCTAGAAACCCCATTCAAACCTATTTAGGTTCATCTTACGGTGGACATGTTTGCCTGAAAAGGAATCTTTGAAATGTTTCATCGTTTTTGAAATATAGTGCTTTCAAATTTGAGACATTTACAATGGGGCTCAATGGCAGATATTGGCAAGTCAAAAAAGCACTTTCACCTAGAAACTCCATTCACACTTTTTATAATTCAGCTTACTGTGGAGACACATGCTGGAACTTTTTACTTTGAAATGTTTTGTAGTTTCTGAGTTATTTAACTTAAACGCCCAATGCATTCCCAATGGCAATAGCACAAACTTTGGCATGCTACTAGTCCTACATACGTACACCTAGAAACCCCATTCAAACCTATTTAGGTTCATCTTACGGTGGACATGTTTGCCTGAAAAGGAATCTTTGAAATGTTTCATAGTTTTAGAAATATAGTGCTTTTAAATTTGAGAAATTCAGAATGGGGGTCAATGGCAGATTTTGGCAAGTAAAGATTTGAGTGGGGTTTGAACCCACAATCTCCAGATCATGCAGCCAATGTGCTAAGTCACTGATCTACTTGCTACCTGCCACAACACAGTCTGCTGTTCCCTTTGAGTACAACATTGATACAAAAATAAAATACAAAAAATAAAATAACAGGAGATTTGTCTATTGTTTCTTTTGCTGTTGTTTATCTCTAGACGTTTGAATGTTTATGAACCACAATGGAAACAAGTCTCTGGCTCTTCTGTCATTATCTATTCAGCCTTTTAAGAACAGCATGCACAGTGGCTCACTGGGTACAGAGCCTTCCTGGGAATCAGGAGGCTGCAGGTTCAAGTCCTGGCTCTGACAAAATCAAAATCATGAAAATATGACGAAATATATCATGCCGTCCCAAACCATGGACTATAGTATGTAGTTTTTTCATGATTTTCATCTTTTTTTCAAATCCTCCAAAATCATGAAAAACTACATGCTATAGTATGCCGTCCGAAACCATGAACTATAGTATGTTGTTTTTTCATGATTTTCATCTTTTTTTTCAAATAGTCCAAAATCAAGAAAAACGACATGCTATAGTATGCTGTCCGAAAAAAATTATAACTTTGGCATGCTACTAGTCCTACATACTTACACCTAGAATCCCCATTCAAACCTATTTAGGTTCATCTTACGGTGGACATGTTTGCCTGAAAAGGAATCTTTGAAATGTTTCATCGTTTTAGAAATATAGTGCTTTAAATTTGAGAAATTTATAATGGCAGATAGTGGCACGTCAAAAACACTTTCACCTAGAAACTCCATTCACACGTTTTATAATTCAGCTTACTGTGGAGACACATGCTGGAACTTTTTACTTTGAAATCTTTTGTAGTTTCTGAGTTATTTAAGTTAAACGCCCAATGCATTCCCAATGGCAATAGCACAAACTTTGGCATGCTACTAGTCCTACATACTTACACCTAGAAACCCCATTCAAACCTATTTAGGTTCATCTTACGGTGGACATGTTTGCCTGAAAAGGAATCTTTGAAATGTTTCATCGTTTTAGAAATATAGTGCTTTCAAATTTGAGACATTTACAATGGGGCTCAATGGCAGATATTGGCACGTCAAAAAAGCACTTTCACCTAGATATATTCAAAAAAGCACTTTCACCTAGAAACTCCATTCACACTTTTTATAATTCAGCTTACTGTGGAGACACATGCTGGAACTTTTTACTTTGAAATGTTTTGTAGTTTCTGAGTTATTTAACTTAAACGCCCAATGCATTCCCAATGGCAATAGCACAAACTTTGGCATGCTACTAGTCCTACATACGTACACCTAGAAACCCCATTCAAACCTATTTAGGTTCATCTTACGGTGGACATGTTTGCCTGAAAAGGAATCTTTGAAATGTTTCATAGTTTTAGAAATATAGTGCTTTTAAATTTGAGAAATTCAGAATGGGGGTCAATGGCAGATTTTGGCAAGTAAAGATTTGAGTGGGGTTTGAACCCACAATCTCCAGATCATGCAGCCAATGTGCTAAGTCACTGATCTACTTGCTACCTGCCACAACACAGTCTGCTGTTCCCTTTGAGTACAACATTGATACAAAAAAAATAAAAATAACAGGAGATTTGTCTATTGTTTCTTTTGCTGTTGTTTATCTCTAGACGTTTGAATGTTTATGAACCACAATGGAAACAAGTCTCTGGCTCTTCTGTCATTATCTATTCAGCCTTTTAAGAACAGCATGCACAGTGGCTCACTGGGTACAGAGCCTGCCTGGGAATCAGGAGGCTGCAGGTTCAAGTCCTGGCTCTGACAAAATCAAAATCATGAAAATATGAAGAAATATATCATGCCGTCCCAAACCATGGACTATAGTATGTAGTTTTTTCATGATTTTCATATTTTTTTCAAATCCTCCAAAATCATGAAAAACGACATGCTATAGTATGCCGTCCGAAACCATGAACTATAGTATGTTGTTTTTTCATGATTTTCATCTTTTTTTTCAAATAGTCCAAAATCAAGAAAAACGACATGCTATAGTATGCTGTCCGAAAAAAATTATAACTTTGGCATGCTACTAGTCCTACATACTTACACCTAGAATCCCCATTCAAACCTATTTAGGTTCATCTTACGGTGGACATGTTTGCCTGAAAAGGAATCTTTGAAATGTTTCATCGTTTTAGAAATATAGTGCTTTAAATTTGAGAAATGTATAATTGGCAGATAGTGGCACGTCAAAAACACTTTCACCTAGAAACTCCATTCACACGTTTTATAATTCAGCTTACTGTGGAGACACATGCTGGAACTTTTTACTTTGAAATCTTTTGTAGTTTCTGAGTTATTTAAGTTAAACGCCCAATGCATTCCCAATGGCAATAGCACAAACTTTGGCATGCTACTAGTCCTACATACTTACACCTAGAAACCCCATTCAAACCTATTTAGGTTCATCTTACGGTGGACATGTTTGCCTGAAAAGGAATCTTTGAAATGTTTCATCGTTTTAGAAATATAGTGCTTTCAAATTTGAGACATTTACAATGGGGCTCAATGGCAGATATTGGCACGTCAAAAAAGCACTTTCACCTAGATATTTTCAAAAAAGCACTTTCACCTAGAAACTCCATTCACACTTTTTATAATTCAGCTTACTGTGGAGACACATGCTGGAACTTTTTACTTTGAAATGTTTTGTAGTTTCTGAGTTATTTAACTTAAACGCCCAATGCATTCCCAATGGCAATAGCACAAACTTTGGCATGCTACTAGTCCTACATACTTACACCTAGAAACCCCATTCAAACCTATTTAGGTTCATCTTATGGTGGACATGTTTGCCTGAAAAGGAATCTTTGAAATGTTTCATCGTTTTAGAAATATAGTGCTTTCAAATTTGAGACATTTACAATGGGGCTCAATGGCAGATATTGGCACGTCAAAAAAGCACTTTCACCTAGAAACTCCATTCACACTTTTTATAATTCAGCTTTCTGTGGAGACACATGCTGGAACTTTTTACTTTGAAATGTTTTGTAGTTTCTGAGTTATTTAAGTTAAACGCCCAATGCATTCCCAATGGCAATAGCACAAACTTTGGCATGCTACTAGTCCTACATACTTAAACCTAGAAACCCCATTCAAACCTATTTAGGTTCATCTTACGGTGGACATGTTTGCCTGAAAAGGAATCTTTGAAATGTTTCATCGTTTTAGAAATATAGTGCTTTCAAATTTGAGACATTTACAATGGGGCTCAATGACAGATATTGGCACGTCAAAAAAGCACTTTCACCTAGAAACTCCATTCACACTTTTTATAATTCAGCTTACTGTGGAGACACATGCTGGAACTTTTTACTTTGAAATGTTTTGTAGTTTCTGAGTTATTTAAGTTAAACGCCCAATGCATTCCCAATGGTAATAGCACAAACTTTGGCATGCTACTAGTCCTACATACTTACACCTAGAAACCCCATTCAAACCTATTTAGGTTCATCTTACGGTGGACATGTTTGCCTGAAAAGGAATCTTTGAAATGTTTCATCGTTTTAGAAATATAGTGCTTTCAAATTTGAGACATATACAATGGGGCTCAATGGCAGATATTGGCACGTCAAAAAAGCACTTTCACCTAGAAACTCCATTCACACTTTTTATAATTCAGCTTTCTGTGGAGACACATGCTGGAACTTTTTACTTTGAAATGTTTTGTAGTTTCTGAGTTATTTAACTTAAACGCCCAATGCATTCCCAATGGCAATAGCACAAACTTTGGCATGCTACCAGTCCTACATACTTACACCTAGAAACCCCATTCAAACCTATTTAGGTTCATCTTATGGTGGACATGTTTGCCTGAAAGGGAATCTTTGAAATGTTTCATCGTTTTAGAAATATAGTGCTTTCAAATTTGAGACATTTACAATGGGGCTCAATGGCAGATATTGGCACGTCAAAAAAGCACTTTCACCTAGAAACTCCATTCACACTTTTTATAATTCAGCTTACTGTGGAGACACATGCTGGAACTTTTTACTTTGAAATGTTTTGTAGTTTCTGAGTTATTTAACTTAAACGCCCAATGCATTCTCAATGGCAATAGCACAAACTTTGGCATGCTACTAGTCCTACATAATTTAGACCTAGAAACCCCATTCAAACATATTTAGGTTAATCTTACGGTGGACATGTTTGCCTGAAAAGGAATCTTTGAAATGTTTTATAGTTTTAGAAATATAGTGCTTTTAAATTTGAGAAATTCAGAATGGGGCTGAATGGCAGATATTGGCACGTCAAAAAAGCACTTTCACCTAGAAACTCCATTCACACTTTTTATAATTCAGCTTACTGTGGAGACACATGCTGGAACTTTTTACTTTGAAATGTTTTGTAGTTTCTGAGTTATTTAACTTAAACGCCCAATGCATTCCCAATGGCAATAGCACAAACTTTGGCATGCTACTAGTCCTACATACGTACACCTAGAAACACCATTCAAACCTATTTAGGTTCATCTTACGGTGGACATGTTTGCCTGAAAAGGAATCTTTGAAATGTTTCATAGTTTTAGAAATATAGTGCTTTTACATTTGAGAAATTCAGAATGGGGGTCAATGGCAGATTTTGGCAAGTAAAGATTTGAGTGGGGTTTGAACCCACAATCTCCAGATCATGCAGCCAATGTGCTAAGTCACTGATCTACTTGCTACCTGCCACAACACAGTCTGCTGTTCCCTTTGAGTACAACATTGATACAAAAATAAAATACAAAAAATAAAATAACAGGAGATTTGTCTATTGTTTCTTTTGCTGTTGTTTATCTCTAGACGTTTGAATGTTTATGAACCACAATGGAAACAAGTCTCTGGCTCTTCTGTCATTATCTATTCAGCCTTTTAAGAACAGCATGCACAGTGGCTCACTGGGTACAGAGCCTTCCTGGGAATCAGGAGGCTGCAGGTTCAAGTCCTGGCTCTGACAAAATCAAAATCATGAAAATATGACGAAATATATCATGCCGTCCCAAACCATGGACTATAGTATGTAGTTTTTTCATGATTTTCATCTTTTTTTCAAATCCTCCAAAATCATGAAAAACGACATGCTATAGTATGCCGTCCGAAACCATGAACTATAGTATGTTGTTTTTTCATGATTTTCATCTTTTTTTTCAAATAGTCCAAAATCAAGAAAAACGACATGCTATAGTATGCTGTCCGAAAAAAATTATAACTTTGGCATGCTACTAGTCCTACATACTTACACCTAGAATCCCCATTCAAACCTATTTAGGTTCATCTTACGGTGGACATGTTTGCCTGAAAAGGAATCTTTGAAATGTTTCATCGTTTTAGAAATATAGTGCTTTAAATTTGAGAAATTTATAATGGCAGATAGTGGCACGTCAAAAACACTTTCACCTAGAAACTCCATTCACACGTTTTATAATTCAGCTTACTGTGGAGACACATGCTGGAACTTTTTACTTTGAAATCTTTTGTAGTTTCTGAGTTATTTAAGTTAAACGCCCAATGCATTCCCAATGGCAATAGCACAAACTTTGGCATGCTACTAGTCCTACATACTTACCTAGAAACCCCATTCAAACCTATTTAGGTTCATCTTATGGTGGACATGTTTGCCTGAAAAGGAATCTTTGAAATGTTTAATCGTTTTAGAAATATAGTGCTTTCAAATTTGAGACATTTACAATGGGGCTCAATGGCAGATATTGGCACGTCAAAAAAGCACTTTCACCTAGAAACTCCATTCACACTTTTTATAATTCAGCTTTCTGTGGAGACACATGCTGGAACTTTTTACTTTGAAATGTTTTGTAGTTTCTGAGTTATTTAAGTTAAACGCCCAATGCATTCCCAATGGCAATAGCACAAACTTTGGCATGCTACTAGTCCTACATACTTAAACCTAGAAACCCCATTCAAACCTATTTAGGTTCATCTTACGGTGGACATGTTTGCCTGAAAAGGAATCTTTGAAATGTTTCATCGTTTTAGAAATATAGTGCTTTCAAATTTGAGACATTTACAATGGGGCTCAATGACAGATATTGGCACGTCAAAAAAGCACTTTCACCTAGAAACTCCATTCACACTTTTTATAATTCAGCTTACTGTGGAGACACATGCTGGAACTTTTTACTTTGAAATGTTTTGTAGTTTCTGAGTTATTTAAGTTAAACGCCCAATGCATTCCCAATGGTAATAGCACAAACTTTGGCATGCTACTAGTCCTACATACTTACACCTAGAAACCCCATTCAAACCTATTTAGGTTCATCTTACGGTGGACATGTTTGCCTGAAAAGGAATCTTTGAAATGTTTCATCGTTTTAGAAATATAGTGCTTTCAAATTTGAGACATATACAATGGGGCTCAATGGCAGATATTGGCACGTCAAAAAAGCACTTTCACCTAGAAACTCCATTCACACTTTTTATAATTCAGCTTTCTGTGGAGACACATGCTGGAACTTTTTACTTTGAAATGTTTTGTAGTTTCTGAGTTATTTAACTTAAACGCCCAATGCATTCCCAATGGCAATAGCACAAACTTTGGCATGCTACCAGTCCTACATACTTACACCTAGAAACCCCATTCAAACCTATTTAGGTTCATCTTATGGTGGACATGTTTGCCTGAAAGGGAATCTTTGAAATGTTTCATCGTTTTAGAAATATAGTGCTTTCAAATTTGAGACATTTACAATGGGGCTCAATGGCAGATATTGGCACGTCAAAAAAGCACTTTCACCTAGAAACTCCATTCACACTTTTTATAATTCAGCTTACTGTGGAGACACATGCTGGAACTTTTTACTTTGAAATGTTTTGTAGTTTCTGAGTTATTTAACTTAAACGCCCAATGCATTCTCAATGGCAATAGCACAAACTTTGGCATGCTACTAGTCCTACATAATTTAGACCTAGAAACCCCATTCAAACATATTTAGGTTAATCTTACGGTGGACATGTTTGCCTGAAAAGGAATCTTTGAAATGTTTTATAGTTTTAGAAATATAGTGCTTTTAAATTTGAGAAATTCAGAATGGGGCTGAATGGCAGATATTGGCACGTCAAAAAAGCACTTTCACCTAGAAACTCCATTCACACTTTTTATAATTCAGCTTACTGTGGAGACACATGCTGGAACTTTTTACTTTGAAATGTTTTGTAGTTTCTGAGTTATTTAACTTAAACGCCCAATGCATTCCCAATGGCAATAGCACAAACTTTGGCATGCTACTAGTCCTACATACGTACACCTAGAAACACCATTCAAACCTATTTAGGTTCATCTTACGGTGGACATGTTTGCCTGAAAAGGAATCTTTGAAATGTTTCATAGTTTTAGAAATATAGTGCTTTTACATTTGAGAAATTCAGAATGGGGGTCAATGGCAGATTTTGGCAAGTAAAGATTTGAGTGGGGTTTGAACCCACAATCTCCAGATCATGCAGCCAATGTGCTAAGTCACTGATCTACTTGCTACCTGCCACAACACAGTCTGCTGTTCCCTTTGAGTACAACATTGATACAAAAATAAAATACAAAAAATAAAATAACAGGAGATTTGTCTATTGTTTCTTTTGCTGTTGTTTATCTCTAGACGTTTGAATGTTTATGAACCACAATGGAAACAAGTCTCTGGCTCTTCTGTCATTATCTATTCAGCCTTTTAAGAACAGCATGCACAGTGGCTCACTGGGTACAGAGCCTTCCTGGGAATCAGGAGGCTGCAGGTTCAAGTCCTGGCTCTGACAAAATCAAAATCATGAAAATATGACGAAATATATCATGCCGTCCCAAACCATGGACTATAGTATGTAGTTTTTTCATGATTTTCATCTTTTTTTCAAATCCTCCAAAATCATGAAAAACGACATGCTATAGTATGCCGTCCGAAACCATGAACTATAGTATGTTGTTTTTTCATGATTTTCATCTTTTTTTTCAAATAGTCCAAAATCAAGAAAAACGACATGCTATAGTATGCTGTCCGAAAAAAATTATAACTTTGGCATGCTACTAGTCCTACATACTTACACCTAGAATCCCCATTCAAACCTATTTAGGTTCATCTTACGGTGGACATGTTTGCCTGAAAAGGAATCTTTGAAATGTTTCATCGTTTTAGAAATATAGTGCTTTAAATTTGAGAAATTTATAATGGCAGATAGTGGCACGTCAAAAACACTTTCACCTAGAAACTCCATTCACACGTTTTATAATTCAGCTTACTGTGGAGACACATGCTGGAACTTTTTACTTTGAAATCTTTTGTAGTTTCTGAGTTATTTAAGTTAAACGCCCAATGCATTCCCAATGGCAATAGCACAAACTTTGGCATGCTACTAGTCCTACATACTTACACCTAGAAACCCCATTCAAACCTATTTAGGTTCATCTTACGGTGGACATGTTTGCCTGAAAAGGAATCTTTGAAATGTTTCATCGTTTTAGAAATATAGTGCTTTCAAATTTGAGACATTTACAATGGGGCTCAATGGCAGATATTGGCACGTCAAAAAAGCACTTTCACCTAGATATATTCAAAAAAGCACTTTCACCTAGAAACTCCATTCACACTTTTTATAATTCAGCTTACTGTGGAGACACATGCTGGAACTTTTTACTTTGAAATGTTTTGTAGTTTCTGAGTTATTTAACTTAAACGCCCAATGCATTCCCAATGGCAATAGCACAAACTTTGGCATGCTACTAGTCCTACATACGTACACCTAGAAACACCATTCAAACCTATTTAGGTTCATCTTACGGTGGACATGTTTGCCTGAAAAGGAATCTTTGAAATGTTTCATAGTTTTAGAAATATAGTGCTTTTAAATTTGAGAAATTCAGAATGGGGGTCAATGGCAGATTTTGGCAAGTAAAGATTTGAGTGGGGTTTGAACCCACAATCTCCAGATCATGCAGCCAATGTGCTAAGTCACTGATCTACTTGCTACCTGCCACAACACAGTCTGCTGTTCCCTTTGAGTACAACATTGATACAAAAAAAATAAAAATAACAGGAGATTTGTCTATTGTTTCTTTTGCTGTTGTTTATCTCTAGACGTTTGAATGTTTATGAACCACAATGGAAACAAGTCTCTGGCTCTTCTGTCATTATCTATTCAGCCTTTTAAGAACAGCATGCACAGTGGCTCACTGGGTACAGAGCCTGCCTGGGAATCAGGAGGCTGCAGGTTCAAGTCCTGGCTCTGACAAAATCAAAATCATGAAAATATGATGAAATATATCATGCCGTCCCAAACCATGGACTATAGTATGTAGTTTTTTCATGATTTTCATCTTTTTTTCAAATCCTCCAAAATCATGAAAAACGACATGCTATAGTATGCCGTCCGAAACCATGAACTATAGTATGTTGTTTTTTCATGATTTTCATCTTTTTTTTCAAATAGTCCAAAATCAAGAAAAACGACATGCTATAGTATGCTGTCCGAAAAAAATTATAACTTTGGCATGCTACTAGTCCTACATACTTACACCTAGAATCCCCATTCAAACCTATTTAGGTTCATCTTACGGTGGACATGTTTGCCTGAAAAGGAATCTTTGAAATGTTTCATCGTTTTAGAAATATAGTGCTTTAAATTTGAGAAATGTATAATTGGCAGATAGTGGCACGTCAAAAACACTTTCACCTAGAAACTCCATTCACACGTTTTATAATTCAGCTTACTGTGGAGACACATGCTGGAACTTTTTACTTTGAAATCTTTTGTAGTTTCTGAGTTATTTAAGTTAAACGCCCAATGCATTCCCAATGGCAATAGCACAAACTTTGGCATGCTACTAGTCCTACATACTTACACCTAGAAACCCCATTCAAACCTATTTAGGTTCATCTTACGGTGGACATGTTTGCCTGAAAAGGAATCTTTGAAATGTTTCATCGTTTTAGAAATATAGTGCTTTCAAATTTGAGACATTTACAATGGGGCTCAATGGCAGATATTGGCACGTCAAAAAAGCACTTTCACCTAGATATATTCAAAAAAGCACTTTCACCTAGAAACTCCATTCACACTTTTTATAATTCAGCTTACTGTGGAGACACATGCTGGAACTTTTTACTTTGAAATGTTTTGTAGTTTCTGAGTTATTTAACTTAAACGCCCAATGCATTCCCAATGGCAATAGCACAAACTTTGGCATGCTACTAGTCCTACATACTTACACCTAGAAACCCCATTCAAACCTATTTAGGTTCATCTTATGGTGGACATGTTTGCCTGAAAAGGAATCTTTGAAATGTTTCATCGTTTTAGAAATATAGTGCTTTCAAATTTGAGACATTTACAATGGGGCTCAATGGCAGATATTGGCACGTCAAAAAAGCACTTTCACCTAGAAACTCCATTCACACTTTATAATTCAGCTTTCTGTGGAGACACATGCTGGAACTTTTTACTTTGAAATGTTTTGTAGTTTCTGAGTTATTTAAGTTAAACGCCCAATGCATTCCCAATGGCAATAGCACAAACTTTGGCATGCTACTAGTCCTACATACTTAAACCTAGAAACCCCATTCAAACCTATTTAGGTTCATCTTACGGTGGACATGTTTGCCTGAAAAGGAATCTTTGAAATGTTTCATCGTTTTAGAAATATAGTGCTTTCAAATTTGAGACATTTACAATGGGGCTCAATGACAGATATTGGCACGTCAAAAAAGCACTTTCACCTAGAAACTCCATTCACACTTTTTATAATTCAGCTTACTGTGGAGACACATGCTGGAACTTTTTACTTTGAAATGTTTTGTAGTTTCTGAGTTATTTAAGTTAAACGCCCAATGCATTCCCAATGGTAATAGCACAAACTTTGGCATGCTACTAGTCCTACATACTTACACCTAGAAACCCCATTCAAACCTATTTAGGTTCATCTTATGGTGGACATGTTTGCCTGAAAAGGAATCTTTGAAATGTTTCATCGTTTTAGAAATATAGTGCTTTCAAATTTGAGACATATACAATGGGGCTCAATGGCAGATATTGGCACGTCAAAAAAGCACTTTCACCTAGAAACTCCATTCACACTTTTTATAATTCAGCTTTCTGTGGAGACACATGCTGGAACTTTTTACTTTGAAATGTTTTGTAGTTTCTGAGTTATTTAACTTAAACGCCCAATGCATTCCCAATGGCAATAGCACAAACTTTGGCATGCTACCAGTCCTACATACTTACACCTAGAAACCCCATTCAAACCTATTTAGGTTCATCTTATGGTGGACATGTTTGCCTGAAAGGGAATCTTTGAAATGTTTCATCGTTTTAGAAATATAGTGCTTTCAAATTTGAGACATTTACAATGGGGCTCAATGGCAGATATTGGCACGTCAAAAAAGCACTTTCACCTAGAAACTCCATTCACACTTTTTATAATTCAGCTTACTGTGGAGACACATGCTGGAACTTTTTACTTTGAAATGTTTTGTAGTTTCTGAGTTATTTAACTTAAACGCCCAATGCATTCTCAATGGCAATAGCACAAACTTTGGCATGCTACTAGTCCTACATACTTTAGACCTAGAAACCCCATTCAAACATATTTAGGTTAATCTTACGGTGGACATGTTTGCCTGAAAAGGAATCTTTGAAATGTTTTATAGTTTTAGAAATATAGTGCTTTTAAATTTGAGAAATTCAGAATGGGGCTGAATGGCAGATATTGGCACGTCAAAAAAGCACTTTCACCTAGAAACTCCATTCACACTTTTTATAATTCAGCTTACTGTGGAGACACATGCTGGAACTTTTTACTTTGAAATGTTTTGTAGTTTCTGAGTTATTTAACTTAAACGCCCAATGCATTCCCAATGGCAATAGCACAAACTTTGGCATGCTACTAGTCCTACATACGTACACCTAGAAACACCATTCAAACCTATTTAGGTTCATCTTACGGTGGACATGTTTGCCTGAAAATGAATCTTTGAAATGTTTCATAGTTTTAGAAATATAGTGCTTTTAAATTTGAGAAATTCAGAATGGGGGTCAATGGCAGATTTTGGCAAGTAAAGATTTGAGTGGGGTTTGAACCCACAATCTCCAGATCATGCAGCCAGTGTGCTAAGTCACTGATCTACTTGCTACCTGCCACAACACAGTCTGCTGTTCCCTTTGAGTACAACATTGACACAAAAATAAAATACAAAAAATAAAATAACAGGAGATTTGTCTATTGTTTCTTTTGCTGTTGTTTATCTCTAGACGTTTGAATGTTTATGAACCACAATGGAAACAAGTCTCTGGCTCTTCTGTCATTATCTATTCAGCCTTTTAAGAACAGCATGCACAGTGGCTCACTGGGTACAGAGCCTGCCTGGGAATCAGGAGGCTGCAGGTTCAAGTCCTGGCTCTGACAAAATCAAAATCATGAAAATATGACGAAATATATCATGCCGTCCCAAACCATGGACTATAGTATGTAGTTTTTTCATGATTTTCATCTTTTTTTCAAATCCTCCAAAATCATGAAAAACGACATGCTATAGTATGCCGTCCGAAACCATGAACTATAGTATGTTGTTTTTTCATGATTTTCATCTTTTTTTTCAAATAGTCCAAAATCAAGAAAAACGACATGCTATAGTATGCTGTCCGAAAAAAATTATAACTTTGGCATGCTACTAGTCCTACATACTTACACCTAGAATCCCCATTCAAACCTATTTAGGTTCATCTTACGGTGGACATGTTTGCCTGAAAAGGAATCTTTGAAATGTTTCATCGTTTTAGAAATATAGTGCTTTAAATTTGAGAAATGTATAATTGGCAGATAGTGGCACGTCAAAAACACTTTCACCTAGAAACTCCATTCACACGTTTTATAATTCAGCTTACTGTGGAGACACATGCTGGAACTTTTTACTTTGAAATCTTTTGTAGTTTCTGAGTTATTTAAGTTAAACGCCCAATGCATTCCCAATGGCAATAGCACAAACTTTGGCATGCTACTAGTCCTACATACTTACACCTAGAAACCCCATTCAAACCTATTTAGGTTCATCTTACGGTGGACATGTTTGCCTGAAAAGGAATCTTTGAAATGTTTCATCGTTTTAGAAATATAGTGCTTTCAAATTTGAGACATTTACAATGGGGCTCAATGGCAGATATTGGCACGTCAAAAAAGCACTTTCACCTAGATATATTCAAAAAAGCACTTTCACCTAGAAACTCCATTCACACTTTTTATAATTCAGCTTACTGTGGAGACACATGCTGGAACTTTTTACTTTGAAATGTTTTGTAGTTTCTGAGTTATTTAACTTAAACGCCCAATGCATTCCCAATGGCAATAGCACAAACTTTGGCATGCTACTAGTCCTACATACTTACACCTAGAAACCCCATTCAAACCTATTTAGGTTCATCTTATGGTGGACATGTTTGCCTGAAAAGGAATCTTTGAAATGTTTCATCGTTTTAGAAATATAGTGCTTTCAAATTTGAGACATTTACAATGGGGCTCAATGGCAGATATTGGCACGTCAAAAAAGCACTTTCACCTAGAAACTCCATTCACACTTTATAATTCAGCTTTCTGTGGAGACACATGCTGGAACTTTTTACTTTGAAATGTTTTGTAGTTTCTGAGTTATTTAAGTTAAACGCCCAATGCATTCCCAATGGCAATAGCACAAACTTTGGCATGCTACTAGTCCTACATACTTAAACCTAGAAACCCCATTCAAACCTATTTAGGTTCATCTTACGGTGGACATGTTTGCCTGAAAAGGAATCTTTGAAATGTTTCATCGTTTTAGAAATATAGTGCTTTCAAATTTGAGACATTTACAATGGGGCTCAATGACAGATATTGGCACGTCAAAAAAGCACTTTCACCTAGAAACTCCATTCACACTTTTTATAATTCAGCTTACTGTGGAGACACATGCTGGAACTTTTTACTTTGAAATGTTTTGTAGTTTCTGAGTTATTTAAGTTAAACGCCCAATGCATTCCCAATGGTAATAGCACAAACTTTGGCATGCTACTAGTCCTACATACTTACACCTAGAAACCCCATTCAAACCTATTTAGGTTCATCTTACGGTGGACATGTTTGCCTGAAAAGGAATCTTTGAAATGTTTCATCGTTTTAGAAATATAGTGCTTTCAAATTTGAGACATATACAATGGGGCTCAATGGCAGATATTGGCACGTCAAAAAAGCACTTTCACCTAGAAACTCCATTCACACTTTTTATAATTCAGCTTTCTGTGGAGACACATGCTGGAACTTTTTACTTTGAAATGTTTTGTAGTTTCTGAGTTATTTAACTTAAACGCCCAATGCATTCCCAATGGCAATAGCACAAACTTTGGCATGCTACCAGTCCTACATACTTACACCTAGAAACCCCATTCAAACCTATTTAGGTTCATCTTATGGTGGACATGTTTGCCTGAAAGGGAATCTTTGAAATGTTTCATCGTTTTAGAAATATAGTGCTTTCAAATTTGAGACATTTACAATGGGGCTCAATGGCAGATATTGGCACGTCAAAAAAGCACTTTCACCTAGAAACTCCATTCACACTTTTTATAATTCAGCTTACTGTGGAGACACATGCTGGAACTTTTTACTTTGAAATGTTTTGTAGTTTCTGAGTTATTTAACTTAAACGCCCAATGCATTCTCAATGGCAATAGCACAAACTTTGGCATGCTACTAGTCCTACATACTTTAGACCTAGAAACCCCATTCAAACATATTTAGGTTAATCTTACGGTGGACATGTTTGCCTGAAAAGGAATCTTTGAAATGTTTTATAGTTTTAGAAATATAGTGCTTTTAAATTTGAGAAATTCAGAATGGGGCTGAATGGCAGATATTGGCACGTCAAAAAAGCACTTTCACCTAGAAACTCCATTCACACTTTTTATAATTCAGCTTACTGTGGAGACACATGCTGGAACTTTTTACTTTGAAATGTTTTGTAGTTTCTGAGTTATTTAACTTAAACGCCCAATGCATTCCCAATGGCAATAGCACAAACTTTGGCATGCTACTAGTCCTACATACGTACACCTAGAAACACCATTCAAACCTATTTAGGTTCATCTTACGGTGGACATGTTTGCCTGAAAATGAATCTTTGAAATGTTTCATAGTTTTAGAAATATAGTGCTTTTAAATTTGAGAAATTCAGAATGGGGGTCAATGGCAGATTTTGGCAAGTAAAGATTTGAGTGGGGTTTGAACCCACAATCTCCAGATCATGCAGCCAGTGTGCTAAGTCACTGATCTACTTGCTACCTGCCACAACACAGTCTGCTGTTCCCTTTGAGTACAACATTGACACAAAAATAAAATACAAAAAATAAAATAACAGGAGATTTGTCTATTGTTTCTTTTGCTGTTGTTTATCTCTAGACGTTTGAATGTTTATGAACCACAATGGAAACAAGTCTCTGGCTCTTCTGTCATTATCTATTCAGCCTTTTAAGAACAGCATGCACAGTGGCTCACTGGGTACAGAGCCTGCCTGGGAATCAGGAGGCTGCAGGTTCAAGTCCTGGCTCTGACAAAATCAAAATCATGAAAATATGACGAAATATATCATGCCGTCCCAAACCATGGACTATAGTATGTAGTTTTTTCATGATTTTCATCTTTTTTTCAAATCCTCCAAAATCATGAAAAACGACATGCTATAGTATGCCGTCCGAAACCATGAACTATAGTATGTTGTTTTTTCATGATTTTCATCTTTTTTTTCAAATAGTCCAAAATCAAGAAAAACGACATGCTATAGTATGCTGTCCGAAAAAAATTATAACTTTGGCATGCTACTAGTCCTACATACTTACACCTAGAATCCCCATTCAAACCTATTTAGGTTCATCTTACGGTGGACATGTTTGCCTGAAAAGGAATCTTTGAAATGTTTCATCGTTTTAGAAATATAGTGCTTTAAATTTGAGAAATGTATAATTGGCAGATAGTGGCACGTCAAAAACACTTTCACCTAGAAACTCCATTCACACGTTTTATAATTCAGCTTACTGTGGAGACACATGCTGGAACTTTTTACTTTGAAATCTTTTGTAGTTTCTGAGTTATTTAAGTTAAACGCCCAATGCATTCCCAATGGCAATAGCACAAACTTTGGCATGCTACTAGTCCTACATACTTACACCTAGAAACCCCATTCAAACCTATTTAGGTTCATCTTACGGTGGACATGTTTGCCTGAAAAGGAATCTTTGAAATGTTTCATCGTTTTAGAAATATAGTGCTTTCAAATTTGAGACATTTACAATGGGGCTCAATGGCAGATATTGGCACGTCAAAAAAGCACTTTCACCTAGATATATTCAAAAAAGCACTTTCACCTAGAAACTCCATTCACACTTTTTATAATTCAGCTTACTGTGGAGACACATGCTGGAACTTTTTACTTTGAAATGTTTTGTAGTTTCTGAGTTATTTAACTTAAACGCCCAATGCATTCCCAATGGCAATAGCACAAACTTTGGCATGCTACTAGTCCTACATACTTACACCTAGAAACCCCATTCAAACCTATTTAGGTTCATCTTATGGTGGACATGTTTGCCTGAAAAGGAATCTTTGAAATGTTTCATCGTTTTAGAAATATAGTGCTTTCAAATTTGAGACATTTACAATGGGGCTCAATGGCAGATATTGGCACGTCAAAAAAGCACTTTCACCTAGAAACTCCATTCACACTTTATAATTCAGCTTTCTGTGGAGACACATGCTGGAACTTTTTACTTTGAAATGTTTTGTAGTTTCTGAGTTATTTAAGTTAAACGCCCAATGCATTCCCAATGGCAATAGCACAAACTTTGGCATGCTACTAGTCCTACATACTTAAACCTAGAAACCCCATTCAAACCTATTTAGGTTCATCTTACGGTGGACATGTTTGCCTGAAAAGGAATCTTTGAAATGTTTCATCGTTTTAGAAATATAGTGCTTTCAAATTTGAGACATTTACAATGGGGCTCAATGACAGATATTGGCACGTCAAAAAAGCACTTTCACCTAGAAACTCCATTCACACTTTTTATAATTCAGCTTACTGTGGAGACACATGCTGGAACTTTTTACTTTGAAATGTTTTGTAGTTTCTGAGTTATTTAAGTTAAACGCCCAATGCATTCCCAATGGTAATAGCACAAACTTTGGCATGCTACTAGTCCTACATACTTACACCTAGAAACCCCATTCAAACCTATTTAGGTTCATCTTACGGTGGACATGTTTGCCTGAAAAGGAATCTTTGAAATGTTTCATCGTTTTAGAAATATAGTGCTTTCAAATTTGAGACATATACAATGGGGCTCAATGGCAGATATTGGCACGTCAAAAAAGCACTTTCACCTAGAAACTCCATTCACACTTTTTATAATTCAGCTTTCTGTGGAGACACATGCTGGAACTTTTTACTTTGAAATGTTTTGTAGTTTCTGAGTTATTTAACTTAAACGCCCAATGCATTCCCAATGGCAATAGCACAAACTTTGGCATGCTACCAGTCCTACATACTTACACCTAGAAACCCCATTCAAACCTATTTAGGTTCATCTTATGGTGGACATGTTTGCCTGAAAGGGAATCTTTGAAATGTTTCATCGTTTTAGAAATATAGTGCTTTCAAATTTGAGACATTTACAATGGGGCTCAATGGCAGATATTGGCACGTCAAAAAAGCACTTTCACCTAGAAACTCCATTCACACTTTTTATAATTCAGCTTACTGTGGAGACACATGCTGGAACTTTTTACTTTGAAATGTTTTGTAGTTTCTGAGTTATTTAACTTAAACGCCCAATGCATTCTCAATGGCAATAGCACAAACTTTGGCATGCTACTAGTCCTACATACTTTAGACCTAGAAACCCCATTCAAACATATTTAGGTTAATCTTACGGTGGACATGTTTGCCTGAAAAGGAATCTTTGAAATGTTTTATAGTTTTAGAAATATAGTGCTTTTAAATTTGAGAAATTCAGAATGGGGCTGAATGGCAGATATTGGCACGTCAAAAAAGCACTTTCACCTAGAAACTCCATTCACACTTTTTATAATTCAGCTTACTGTGGAGACACATGCTGGAACTTTTTACTTTGAAATGTTTTGTAGTTTCTGAGTTATTTAACTTAAACGCCCAATGCATTCCCAATGGCAATAGCACAAACTTTGGCATGCTACTAGTCCTACATACGTACACCTAGAAACACCATTCAAACCTATTTAGGTTCATCTTACGGTGGACATGTTTGCCTGAAAATGAATCTTTGAAATGTTTCATAGTTTTAGAAATATAGTGCTTTTAAATTTGAGAAATTCAGAATGGGGGTCAATGGCAGATTTTGGCAAGTAAAGATTTGAGTGGGGTTTGAACCCACAATCTCCAGATCATGCAGCCAGTGTGCTAAGTCACTGATCTACTTGCTACCTGCCACAACACAGTCTGCTGTTCCCTTTGAGTACAACATTGACACAAAAATAAAATACAAAAAATAAAATAACAGGAGATTTGTCTATTGTTTCTTTTGCTGTTGTTTATCTCTAGACGTTTGAATGTTTATGAACCACAATGGAAACAAGTCTCTGGCTCTTCTGTCATTATCTATTCAGCCTTTTAAGAACAGCATGCACAGTGGCTCACTGGGTACAGAGCCTGCCTGGGAATCAGGAGGCTGCAGGTTCAAGTCCTGGCTCTGACAAAATCAAAATCATGAAAATATGACGAAATATATCATGCCGTCCCAAACCATGGACTATAGTATGTTGTTTTTTCATGATTTTCATCTTTTTTTCAAATCCTCCAAAATCATGAAAAACGACATGCTATAGTATGCCGTCCGAAACCATGAACTATAGTATGTTGTTTTTTCATGATTTTCATCTTTTTTTTCAAATAGTCCAAAATCAAGAAAAACGACATGCTATAGTATGCTGTCCGAAAAAAATTATAACTTTGGCATGCTACTAGTCCTACATACTTACACCTAGAATCCCCATTCAAACCTATTTAGGTTCATCTTACGGTGGACATGTTTGCCTGAAAAGGAATCTTTGAAATGTTTCATCGTTTTAGAAATATAGTGCTTTAAATTTGAGAAATGTATAATTGGCAGATAGTGGCACGTCAAAAACACTTTCACCTAGAAACTCCATTCACACGTTTTATAATTCAGCTTACTGTGGAGACACATGCTGGAACTTTTTACTTTGAAATCTTTTGTAGTTTCTGAGTTATTTAAGTTAAACGCCCAATGCATTCCCAATGGCAATAGCACAAACTTTGGCATGGTACTAGTCCTACATACTTACACCTAGAAACCCCATTCAAACCTATTTAGGTTCATCTTACGGTGGACATGTTTGCCTGAAAAGGAATCTTTGAAATGTTTCATCGTTTTAGAAATATAGTGCTTTCAAATTTGAGATATTTACAATGGGGCTCAATGGCAGATATTGGCACGTCAAAAAAGCACTTTCACCTAGATATATTCAAAAAAGCACTTTCACCTAGAAACTCCATTCACACTTTTTATAATTCAGCTTACTGTGGAGACACATGCTGGAACTTTTTACTTTGAAATGTTTTGTAGTTTCTGAGTTATTTAACTTAAACGCCCAATGCATTCCCAATGGCAATAGCACAAACTTTGGCATGCTACTAGTCCTACATACTTACACCTAGAAACCCCATTCAAACCTATTTAGGTTCATCTTATGGTGGACATGTTTGCCTGAAAAGGAATCTTTGAAATGTTTCATCGTTTTAGAAATATAGTGCTTTCAAATTTGAGACATTTACAATGGGGCTCAATGGCAGATATTGGCACGTCAAAAAAGCACTTTCACCTAGAAACTCCATTCACACTTTATAATTCAGCTTTCTGTGGAGACACATGCTGGAACTTTTTACTTTGAAATGTTTTGTAGTTTCTGAGTTATTTAAGTTAAACGCCCAATGCATTCCCAATGGCAATAGCACAAACTTTGGCATGCTACTAGTCCTACATACTTAAACCTAGAAACCCCATTCAAACCTATTTAGGTTCATCTTACGGTGGACATGTTTGCCTGAAAAGGAATCTTTGAAATGTTTCATCGTTTTAGAAATATAGTGCTTTCAAATTTGAGACATTTACAATGGGGCTCAATGACAGATATTGGCACGTCAAAAAAGCACTTTCACCTAGAAACTCCATTCACACTTTTTATAATTCAGCTTACTGTGGAGACACATGCTGGAACTTTTTACTTTGAAATGTTTTGTAGTTTCTGAGTTATTTAAGTTAAACGCCCAATGCATTCCCAATGGTAATAGCACAAACTTTGGCATGCTACTAGTCCTACATACTTACACCTAGAAACCCCATTCAAACCTATTTAGGTTCATCTTACGGTGGACATGTTTGCCTGAAAAGGAATCTTTGAAATGTTTCATCGTTTTAGAAATATAGTGCTTTCAAATTTGAGACATATACAATGGGGCTCAATGGCAGATATTGGCACGTCAAAAAAGCACTTTCACCTAGAAACTCCATTCACACTTTTTATAATTCAGCTTTCTGTGGAGACACATGCTGGAACTTTTTACTTTGAAATGTTTTGTAGTTTCTGAGTTATTTAACTTAAACGCCCAATGCATTCCCAATGGCAATAGCACAAACTTTGGCATGCTACCAGTCCTACATACTTACACCTAGAAACCCCATTCAAACCTATTTAGGTTCATCTTATGGTGGACATGTTTGCCTGAAAGGGAATCTTTGAAATGTTTCATCGTTTTAGAAATATAGTGCTTTCAAATTTGAGACATTTACAATGGGGCTCAATGGCAGATATTGGCACGTCAAAAAAGCACTTTCACCTAGAAACTCCATTCACACTTTTTATAATTCAGCTTACTGTGGAGACACATGCTGGAACTTTTTACTTTGAAATGTTTTGTAGTTTCTGAGTTATTTAACTTAAACGCCCAATGCATTCTCAATGGCAATAGCACAAACTTTGGCATGCTACTAGTCCTACATACTTTAGACCTAGAAACCCCATTCAAACATATTTAGGTTAATCTTACGGTGGACATGTTTGCCTGAAAAGGAATCTTTGAAATGTTTTATAGTTTTAGAAATATAGTGCTTTTAAATTTGAGAAATTCAGAATGGGGCTGAATGGCAGATATTGGCACGTCAAAAAAGCACTTTCACCTAGAAACTCCATTCACACTTTTTATAATTCAGCTTACTGTGGAGACACATGCTGGAACTTTTTACTTTGAAATGTTTTGTAGTTTCTGAGTTATTTAACTTAAACGCCCAATGCATTCCCAATGGCAATAGCACAAACTTTGGCATGCTACTAGTCCTACATACGTACACCTAGAAACACCATTCAAACCTATTTAGGTTCATCTTACGGTGGACATGTTTGCCTGAAAATGAATCTTTGAAATGTTTCATAGTTTTAGAAATATAGTGCTTTTAAATTTGAGAAATTCAGAATGGGGGTCAATGGCAGATTTTGGCAAGTAAAGATTTGAGTGGGGTTTGAACCCACAATCTCCAGATCATGCAGCCAGTGTGCTAAGTCACTGATCTACTTGCTACCTGCCACAACACAGTCTGCTGTTCCCTTTGAGTACAACATTGACACAAAAATAAAATACAAAAAATAAAATAACAGGAGATTTGTCTATTGTTTCTTTTGCTGTTGTTTATCTCTAGACGTTTGAATGTTTATGAACCACAATGGAAACAAGTCTCTGGCTCTTCTGTCATTATCTATTCAGCCTTTTAAGAACAGCATGCACAGTGGCTCACTGGGTACAGAGCCTGCCTGGGAATCAGGAGGCTGCAGGTTCAAGTCCTGGCTCTGACAAAATCAAAATCATGAAAATATGACGAAATATATCATGCCGTCCCAAACCATGGACTATAGTATGTCGTTTTTTCATGATTTTCATCTTTTTTTCAAATCCTCCAAAATCATGAAAAACGACATGCTATAGTATGCCGTCCGAAACCATGAACTATAGTATGTTGTTTTTTCATGATTTTCATCTTTTTTTTCAAATAGTCCAAAATCAAGAAAAACGACATGCTATAGTATGCTGTCCGAAAAAAATTATAACTTTGGCATGCTACTAGTCCTACATACTTACACCTAGAATACCCATTCAAACCTATTTAGGTTCATCTTACGGTGGACATGTTTGCCTGAAAAGGAATCTTTGAAATGTTTCATCGTTTTAGAAATATAGTGCTTTAAATTTGAGAAATGTATAATTGGCAGATAGTGGCACGTCAAAAACACTTTCACCTAGAAACTCCATTCACACGTTTTATAATTCAGCTTACTGTGGAGACACATGCTGGAACTTTTTACTTTGAAATCTTTTGTAGTTTCTGAGTTATTTAAGTTAAACGCCCAATGCATTCCCAATGGCAATAGCACAAACTTTGGCATGCTACTAGTCCTACATACTTACACCTAGAAACCCCATTCAAACCTATTTAGGTTCATCTTACGGTGGACATGTTTGCCTGAAAAGGAATCTTTGAAATGTTTCATCGTTTTAGAAATATAGTGCTTTCAAATTTGAGATATTTACAATGGGGCTCAATGGCAGATATTGGCACGTCAAAAAAGCACTTTCACCTAGATATATTCAAAAAAGCACTTTCACCTAGAAACTCCATTCACACTTTTTATAATTCAGCTTACTGTGGAGACACATGCTGGAACTTTTTACTTTGAAATATTTTGTAGTTTCTGAGTTATTTAACTTAAACGCCCAATGCATTCCCAATGGCAATAGCACAAACTTTGGCATGCTACTAGTCCTACATACTTACACCTAGAAACCCCATTCAAACCTATTTAGGTTCATCTTATGGTGGACATGTTTGCCTGAAAAGGAATCTTTGAAATGTTTCATCGTTTTAGAAATATAGTGCTTTCAAATTTGAGACATTTACAATGGGGCTCAATGGCAGATATTGGCACGTCAAAAAAGCACTTTCACCTAGAAACTCCATTCACACTTTATAATTCAGCTTTCTGTGGAGACACATGCTGGAACTTTTTACTTTGAAATGTTTTGTAGTTTCTGAGTTATTTAAGTTAAACGCCCAATGCATTCCCAATGGCAATAGCACAAACTTTGGCATGCTACTAGTCCTACATACTTAAACCTAGAAACCCCATTCAAACCTATTTAGGTTCATCTTACGGTGGACATGTTTGCCTGAAAAGGAATCTTTGAAATGTTTCATCGTTTTAGAAATATAGTGCTTTCAAATTTGAGACATTTACAATGGGGCTCAATGACAGATATTGGCACGTCAAAAAAGCACTTTCACCTAGAAACTCCATTCACACTTTTTATAATTCAGCTTACTGTGGAGACACATGCTGGAACTTTTTACTTTGAAATGTTTTGTAGTTTCTGAGTTATTTAAGTTAAACGCCCAATGCATTCCCAATGGTAATAGCACAAACTTTGGCATGCTACTAGTCCTACATACTTACACCTAGAAACCCCATTCAAACCTATTTAGGTTCATCTTACGGTGGACATGTTTGCCTGAAAAGGAATCTTTGAAATGTTTCATCGTTTTAGAAATATAGTGCTTTCAAATTTGAGACATATACAATGGGGCTCAATGGCAGATATTGGCACGTCAAAAAAGCACTTTCACCTAGAAACTCCATTCACACTTTTTATAATTCAGCTTTCTGTGGAGACACATGCTGGAACTTTTTACTTTGAAATGTTTTGTAGTTTCTGAGTTATTTAACTTAAACGCCCAATGCATTCCCAATGGCAATAGCACAAACTTTGGCATGCTACCAGTCCTACATACTTACACCTAGAAACCCCATTCAAACCTATTTAGGTTCATCTTATGGTGGACATGTTTGCCTGAAAGGGAATCTTTGAAATGTTTCATCGTTTTAGAAATATAGTGCTTTCAAATTTGAGACATTTACAATGGGGCTCAATGGCAGATATTGGCACGTCAAAAAAGCACTTTCACCTAGAAACTCCATTCACACTTTTTATAATTCAGCTTACTGTGGAGACACATGCTGGAACTTTTTACTTTGAAATGTTTTGTAGTTTCTGAGTTATTTAACTTAAACGCCCAATGCATTCTCAATGGCAATAGCACAAACTTTGGCATGCTACTAGTCCTACATACTTTAGACCTAGAAACCCCATTCAAACATATTTAGGTTAATCTTACGGTGGACATGTTTGCCTGAAAAGGAATCTTTGAAATGTTTTATAGTTTTAGAAATATAGTGCTTTTAAATTTGAGAAATTCAGAATGGGGCTGAATGGCAGATATTGGCACGTCAAAAAAGCACTTTCACCTAGAAACTCCATTCACACTTTTTATAATTCAGCTTACTGTGGAGACACATGCTGGAACTTTTTACTTTGAAATGTTTTGTAGTTTCTGAGTTATTTAACTTAAACGCCCAATGCATTCCCAATGGCAATAGCACAAACTTTGGCATGCTACTAGTCCTACATACGTACACCTAGAAACACCATTCAAACCTATTTAGGTTCATCTTACGGTGGACATGTTTGCCTGAAAATGAATCTTTGAAATGTTTCATAGTTTTAGAAATATAGTGCTTTTAAATTTGAGAAATTCAGAATGGGGGTCAATGGCAGATTTTGGCAAGTAAAGATTTGAGTGGGGTTTGAACCCACAATCTCCAGATCATGCAGCCAGTGTGCTAAGTCACTGATCTACTTGCTACCTGCCACAACACAGTCTGCTGTTCCCTTTGAGTACAACATTGACACAAAAATAAAATACAAAAAATAAAATAACAGGAGATTTGTCTATTGTTTCTTTTGCTGTTGTTTATCTCTAGACGTTTGAATGTTTATGAACCACAATGGAAACAAGTCTCTGGCTCTTCTGTCATTATCTATTCAGCCTTTTAAGAACAGCATGCACAGTGGCTCACTGGGTACAGAGCCTGCCTGGGAATCAGGAGGCTGCAGGTTCAAGTCCTGGCTCTGACAAAATCAAAATCATGAAAATATGACGAAATATATCATGCCGTCCCAAACCATGGACTATAGTATGTCGTTTTTTCATGATTTTCATCTTTTTTTCAAATCCTCCAAAATCATGAAAAACGACATGCTATAGTATGCCGTCCGAAACCATGAACTATAGTATGTTGTTTTTTCATGATTTTCATCTTTTTTTTCAAATAGTCCAAAATCAAGAAAAACGACATGCTATAGTATGCTGTCCGAAAAAAATTATAACTTTGGCATGCTACTAGTCCTACATACTTACACCTAGAATCCCCATTCAAACCTATTTAGGTTCATCTTACGGTGGACATGTTTGCCTGAAAAGGAATCTTTGAAATGTTTCATCGTTTTAGAAATATAGTGCTTTAAATTTGAGAAATGTATAATTGGCAGATAGTGGCACGTCAAAAACACTTTCACCTAGAAACTCCATTCACACGTTTTATAATTCAGCTTACTGTGGAGACACATGCTGGAACTTTTTACTTTGAAATCTTTTGTAGTTTCTGAGTTATTTAAGTTAAACGCCCAATGCATTCCCAATGGCAATAGCACAAACTTTGGCATGCTACTAGTCCTACATACTTACACCTAGAAACCCCATTCAAACCTATTTAGGTTCATCTTACGGTGGACATGTTTGCCTGAAAAGGAATCTTTGAAATGTTTCATCGTTTTAGAAATATAGTGCTTTCAAATTTGAGATATTTACAATGGGGCTCAATGGCAGATATTGGCACGTCAAAAAAGCACTTTCACCTAGATATATTCAAAAAAGCACTTTCACCTAGAAACTCCATTCACACTTTTTATAATTCAGCTTACTGTGGAGACACATGCTGGAACTTTTTACTTTGAAATGTTTTGTAGTTTCTGAGTTATTTAACTTAAACGCCCAATGCATTCCCAATGGCAATAGCACAAACTTTGGCATGCTACTAGTCCTACATACTTACACCTAGAAACCCCATTCAAACCTATTTAGGTTCATCTTATGGTGGACATGTTTGCCTGAAAAGGAATCTTTGAAATGTTTCATCGTTTTAGAAATATAGTGCTTTCAAATTTGAGACATTTACAATGGGGCTCAATGGCAGATATTGGCACGTCAAAAAAGCACTTTCACCTAGAAACTCCATTCACACTTTTTATAATTCAGCTTTCTGTGGAGACACATGCTGGAACTTTTTACTTTGAAATGTTTTGTAGTTTCTGAGTTATTTAACTTAAACGCCCAATGCATTCCCAATGGCAATAGCACAAACTTTGGCATGCTACTAGTCCTACATACTTACACCTAGAAACCCCATTCAAACCTATTTAGGTTCATCTTACGGTGGACATGTTTGCCTGAAAAGGAATCTTTGAAATGTTTCATCGTTTTAGAAATATAGTGCTTTCAAATTTGAGACATTTACAATGGGGCTCAATGGCAGATATTGGCACGTCAAAAAAGCACTTTCACCTAGATATATTCAAAAAAGCACTTTCACCTAGAAACTCCATTCACACTTTTTATAATTCAGCTTACTGTGGAGACACATGCTGGAACTTTTTACTTTTAAATGTTTTGTAGTTTCTGAGTTATTTAACTTAAACGCCCAATGCATTCCCAATGGCAATAGCACAAACTTTGGCATGCTACTAGTCCTACATACTTACACCTAGAAACCCCATTCAAACCTATTTAGGTTCATCTTATGGTGGACATGTTTGCCTGAAAATGAATCTTTGAAATGTTTCATAGTTTTAGAAATATAGTGCTTTTAAATTTGAGAAATTCAGAATGGGGGTCAATGGCAGATTTTGGCAAGTAAAGATTTGAGTGGGGTTTGAACCCACAATCTCCAGATCATGCAGCCAGTGTGCTACGTCACTGATCTACTTGCTACCTGCCACAACACAGTCTGCTGTTCCCTTTGAGTACAACATTGACACAAAAATAAAATACAAAAAATAAAATAACAGGAGATTTGTCTATTGTTTCTTTTGCTGTTGTTTATCTCTAGACGTTTGAATGTTTATGAACCACAATGGGAACAAGTCTCTGGCTCTTCTGTCATTATCTATTCAGCCTTTTAAGAACAGCATGCACAGTGGCTCACTGGGTACAGAGCCTGCCTGGGAATCAGGAGGCTGCAGGTTCAAGTCCTGGCTCTGACATAGTGTCCCAAAATCATGAAAATATGACAAAATATATCATGCCGTCCCAAACCATGGACTATAGTATGTTGTTTTTTCATGATTTTCATCTTTTTTTCAAATCCTCCAAAATCATGAAAAACGACATGCTATAGTATGCCGTCCGAAACCATGAACTATAGTATGTCGTTTTTTCATGATTTTCAACTTTTTTTCAAATAGTCCAAGATCACGAAAAACGACATGCTATAGTATGCGGTCCGAAAAAAATTATAACTTTGGCATGCTACTAGTCCTACATACTTACACCTAGAATCCCCATTCAAACCTATTTAGGTTCATCTTACGGTGGACATGTTTGCCTGAAAAGGAATCTTTGAAATGTTTCATCGTTTTAGAAATATAGTGCTTTAAATTTGAGAAATTTATAATGGCAGATAGTGGCACGTCAAAAACACTTTCACCTAGAAACTCCATTCACACGTTTTATAATTCAGCTTACTGTGGAGACACATGCTGGAACTTTTTACTTTGAAATGTTTTGTAGTTTCTGAGTTATTTAAGTTAAACGCCCAATGCATTCCCAATGGCAATAGTACAAACTTTGGCATGCTACTAGTCCTACATACTTACACCTAGAAACCCCATTTAAACCTATTTAGGTTCATCTTATGGTGGACATGTATGCCTGAAAAGGAATCTTTGAAATGTTTCATCGTTTTAGAAATATAGTGCTTTCAAATTTGAGACATTTACAATGGGGCTCAATGGCAGATATTGGCACGTCAAAAAAGCACTTTCACCTAGAAACTCCATTCACACTTTTTATAATTCAGCTTACTGTGGAGACACATGCTGGAACTTTTTACTTTGAAATGTTTTGTAGTTTCTGAGTTATTTAACTTAAACGCCCAATGCATTCTCAATGGCAATAGCACAAACTTTGGCATGCTACTAGTCCTACATACTTTAGACCTAGAAACCCCATTCAAACATATTTAGGTTCATCTTACGGTGGACATGTTTGCCTGAAAAGGAATCTTTGAAATGTTTTATAGTTTTAGAAATATAGTGCTTTTAAATTTTTTAAATTCAGAATGGGGCTCAATGACAGCTCTATGGCATGTTAAAAAGTCACTTTCACCTAGAAACTCCATTCACACTTTTTATAATTCAGCTTACTGTGGGCACACATGCTGTAACTTTTTACTTTGAAATGTTTCTGAGTTATTTAAATCCTTTTGTGACTTTTAATTAAACACAATATATTTTAATTAATTAATAGCCTACTTTTGGAATAAAAATGTACACAAATATGTAAACCAAACATTGCATGCTGCAGTGTGGCTCGATTGATGCTGCTGCGCCTGCGTGCCTAAATCTATATATTCACACCTGATTTAAAGCCCTGGATCCTTGCACACCTATTGCACACGTGACATTCTAAATCCTGTGCATATAACCACATCCCGCTTCTGTGGCCAACAGAAGCGACACACACACACACACACACACACACACACACACACACACACACACACACACACACACACACACACACACACACACACACACACACACACACAGGAACAGCAGTCATAGGCCAGACAGGGTCAGGCAGAGGGCGAGACATTTATGAGGTGTAGATATTTGTGCAGGGAAGCATTCCTGGCATTGACACTGCAGGGCGACACAGTCTGAATGCTGAGCAACCTGAAACCAGGGTTATTATAGTTTTAACTAAAACAAACCATGTAATAAAAACTAGAATTAACAAAAAATAATAGTTAACTGGAAAATATAATATATATATATATATATATACAGTAGGCCTACTGTATATTAAAAAAACTACAACTAACTGAAACTATATTACGTGTTAACAAAACTATCTAAAATCATACAGAAATGTCCTTAGTTTTAGTTTATCCAATATTGTAGCTGATCTACATGCTCACAATACATTGCGTGAGCTTGTAGAATCATTTATTTTCTGCAAAGAGAGGCAGAAAGGGAGCTCTGGACGACCCTGGTCACCAAGTATTATAGGGTTGAAGTGAATTGTTTTTTGTATTTTAATTTGTCAACTAATATTTCATCAATCAGTCAACCTCGATTGGACTTGAGAGTCAAATTTGCTGTATACGGTCATCATTGACTTGACTCTAAGTAGAAAACCTCCAAATATGACCTTGTTTGTTCTGATCTAGACACAGACGGCCCTGCAGCGGTTCCCAAACTTCGTAGCCTGTGACCCAAAAGACTCCCTGGAACTCAAACTGGTGAAACTGTGAAAATAGCAGATCTACATAAGCTATTATCACTAATTCTTAAACTTTTGTTTTCTAATTTATGTAATTTCTTAGTTTTTTAAGTTTTGAAATATACTCATGATGAGCCATAAAAATGTTTCTGCGACCGACAAATGAGTCCCGACCCCAGCGTTTGGGAAACAGTGCAGAATAGTGTGTACATGGTCTAAACACTCTCCCACTCCTTTCCCATCGTTCTCCTGAACCCCAGCAGAGTGAGTGTGGGAGTCCCTCGTGCCCGCATCATCACGCCGCTGACGCAGGAAGGGCCACGGCTCCGACACGGGGCAGTGGCTGTGGCCAACACAAAGGCAGCAGTGGTAAACAGCCCAGTGTTTGTGTTCACTGTGGCCACTGCTGGAGATGACTGATGTGGCCATTAACCTCCATGTGGGCAGAGGGGGAGGGGGGAGAGGGGGGAGAGGGGAGAAGGGGGTGAGGGGTTGGTGTCGCTGGGGCTCAACGCTGGACAAAAAAGCCCCCTGGGCCAAACAGTGAAAGGTCACTGACCCATATTGTGCCTCCCCGGAGCTATGCCAGCGGGGTTGTTGCGCTGGCTTCAGAGATTGCCTTTGTCCAGTCGGATGAGCAAAACACAAATGTGCAGATAAGGTTGTGGCGGGTGTGATAGGATTATTATTGGATGTACCTCAGGGGCCTTCAACAGGGGGTCCGGGACCCCCTAGGCGGTCCTCAGTTACTACAAGGCGGCCGCCACATCTTTGTGTGATAGAAATTTGTTTTTACATTGACCACTTGAACCATAGCATGATGTAGCGTCCCTATTCTGAGGAGATCTTTAGCCAAAAATAGTAGATTTACAAGCTTGTAGATCGGCTATTTTCAGCAAAGAGATTTAGTGTGGAGGGGGAAAAGAGCAGACTACAGAGTGAAAGGTCAAGCTTACTAAGTTATAGGGTTAAAGTGGTTAAATGTCTGAAAATACACATTAACATATGAATTCAACATGGTAGTGCTGTACTACCGACGCAGGGTGTTTCTTATTCCACCAGAGAGCGCCCTCTTTTATGTCTGTATCCACTCAGGAATATTGCTATTATAAGTAGGCCTACACACACCAGAGATCAGAAATAATCAGGCTATTAAATAGAAATAAAAGTGTTTCAAGTTTTGATATTTATTTTTTTATATGCCATCTATAAAAATCTTACTAAAACACTTTACATTTTTTTAAATGTAAAATTTCCAACGCAAATACAGAATTTACACATTTACATTTCTTTAAGACATTAACACTCTGCCATACACCCCCCCCCCCCCCCCCCCCCCCCCTCCCCAGGGCCCGGAACAAAACATGACTTCATTACTCAGAAAATAACTATGCCATCGTTGGTCATTTAGTGTGTGGGTTCATTTTGGGTAACCGAGTGTGTTTGCACCCAACCCTTAGACACATTTAACAGGGAACCAATTCCTTTCAAATCAAAAAATATAATAAACATCATCAATGAATCACTGAAATTCACATACATTTTTGAGAATTAGTCAACATCTAAATATTTACAGAGCTTTGCAGGGAAACTCGATATATACTTCCGACACATCTGTATATTTAATTATTAAGAACCAAAGGCTTACCTAATCTTAGTTGAATCAATGGATGCAATGTCACATCATCTTTTTTATTATTATTGTTTTGCCACTGCCATTCCATTACACATTGGTGGGCAAAAGCACCATTGCACTATAAAATCAGTATTCTGTCTTTGGTGCTGATGGACCCTTTGGACAAGCAAATGTTATTTTTATTTCTTCTAAGGCATTAGCTTGGCCTAATTATCTAACCTTAAAATATCCAACAATTATAGCACCCACGAAGACTCTCCACAGCTACTTATAAGGCCTGTCTCTGTCACTTGGAGACTTTGAGAGATTTTCAAATCATTAGTACGGGACATTCAAATATTACCCAATGGCCTTGTTCTGGCACGCACACGCACACGCACACGCACACACACACACACACACACACACACACACACACACACACACACACACACACACACTATGTGTATTTTCTTTTTCAGGCATTTCCCAGTTTGATGCTTAGCACAGCATTGATTTACGGTTGAGGAAAATAAAACAGAAAAACAAATCTTAAAATAGAAGGGGAGGTGGGAAAATAGCTGGGATTATCACGACGAAACCCTTGATGATGATGATGATGATGATGATGATGGGGAAACAGGCAGGAGCTGTAAGGTGAAGGGGACACAGTGAAAACAACAGAAAGCATTCAGAGAGGTTCATGGATGAGAAGAATCCAGTGTTGCTTTATTTCTTTTCACTAGTTGGCCTCAACAAGAACAAGACCAGGGGTTTTATTAAGAAATGTAAATGTGACATCACGCCAAGACAAAAAACAAAACAAATGTCACATTCTCATAAAGCGCTCTTGGCATGACGAGCAAAACAGCAAAAATTGACAATAAATAATAATAAAAAATAATAATAATGTGATGAACAAAATAAAAATTACAAAATAAAAATGTGTGAACAAAGAATACTCCGGATTGCATATCAAACAATGTAAGACAAAAGACAGACAAAAAATTTACTTGGCACCGATAAAAATAATTAAAAAAATATTCAGATTGAGTGAACCTATGCTAAGTGACTCTGATTGTCCTTCACAGTTAAGAGTATGTATTTGTACTGTACAAAATAGACACAGATGGCGGATGAAACTATAATGGAGAAATTCCAAAAAAATGTCAATACTCAACCCTCCTACGTTGCCAGTACCATGACCTTCTGTCACGTCCTGTCCAGGTGGCCGTTTGCTTCATAATTCTTTGCACTAAACAAAGCCGCAGGTGCATTGTGCAAGAAACCATTGTCACAATGCAAAGCCAATACATATAGTGGAGGACAAAGTATACGCGAATTATACCCAGTGATCTCTGATTTGATTTCAGTATAGGTGCTTGAAATATCTTAAAATTTAAATAAAGTAAATAAAGATCTTATAGACACTTTGGTATTTTACAGGCCTTAATGTGTTGAAATGTGCACTTTCTTGAGTGCAGTGCAACACATATTTTCCTTAACAGACCCAGTCTTTTTTCTAAATCATTCTAAATCAAGTTGTGTGGACATAATTATAGTGATGCCAGGACACTCATCACACACAGACATTGTGCCAACATGTACATTATATTGACCTTGTTAGGGGCTATCTTAAGCATCATTTATACTTTGCTGTGTTAATGAAAATGTCAGATATACAAGCTCACAACACGTGTTTTGAGCTTGTAAAATCGGCTATTTTCGCCGTGACATATAGGCACGCAAAAAAAGCCTAAATCCGGCTTTATACTTTGTTGCATGACCCTTTATTAGGCAAAGAAACGTTTAGCATTTTTAGTGTGACTCACATCACCAATCTTTGTTTTTGTTGACCGATGCTGACCGATATAAATTAAGCCTTTAATAGTCTTAATTCTTCTGTGACCCGTGATTGCAGCCCACTGGTATCTGCCTAGTGTTGATGACCAAATGAAAGGTACATAAATAAAAATATGTTTTAAAAAATAGGACATCAAATATGCAACATATTGAACATAACACAACATTTTTACAAAAAGCCACTTGACCTATATATATATATTTTTTTTTAACAGGATGACACCTCTCTCTCAGAGAGGGAATCTTGTCCTGTTATAGACTAAATCCTTCGCTCTTTGACTGTGCTGTCTATCTGTTAGTTTTTCCTCCCTCCCTCTCTCTCTCTCTCTCTCTCTCTCTCTCTCTCTCTCTCTCTCAGCAGGGCATGTGCAGTGCAACACTATCTTCAATCTTATTACCCAAAGCAAAAGAAGCAAGCAAAAAAGAAAAGAAAAAAGATATTCTACACCCATAGAAAAATAAATCAATTGCAAACATGGAAAGATACCTCTTATATATACAATAGACTTCTATATAAAATAGCTTTTATATATACATATAGACAACAGACAACAATACAACTGATAATTGAACTGTACAATGCACACCTGAACAGTCAAGACAGGCGAGAGGTACTGAAGTGTATGGCTTGATTGGAAAGAATTCAAAAAAATATTTACAGACATCAAACGTTATCTACATCCTGTACACAATTTCAACATCCCTGGAATGATGAGGTCTGGGGGAGAAAGCCCCCAGCCTCACTTCTCTTTCTCTCTCATTCCCTTAGGTAAGGCTACCTCAAAGAATTGGTCCTCAGAGACCAGGAAAACCTTCTGGTACCTTGCAAAGTTCAATGTAACTCTCAACTCTCCTTTTGGTGACCTAAATGACGGTTGGGACCACGCTTCCGCAAACCAGACACAAAGTTTTCAGTCACGCAATGATCTTTTCTCTTTTTCTTTTCTTTTAAGGAGATGAGAATTAGACCAGTGAAAAGCAGGTCAGTGAATACTAGGTTGCTGGTCAGGTGAAACCCGACTTTCTTATATAGTTCTCAAAGAAAGGGGTGTGCCAGATCTGCGTTCGTAGCTGATGCCTCCCATGAAGGGAAATGCCTGATTTCTGCACGGTCGCGTGCCATGTTGCTCGCCCCCCAAAATAGCAGATCTACAAGCTCACTGTGCGACATTGCAGCGCGTCGTGAGCATGTAGGACGGCTATTTCCGGTTGTGCGACTAAGTATAAATCACCCTTGAGGCCCATGTGCTACAGTGTGTGGCCTCACACTACCTGCAACGGACGCCTGGAGACACCTCTCTTCTACCTACGTGTCGAAGGGTCCTTCAGGTCAAACTTCAGTAGTATCCTCACGGGGAAGGGGAGTGGGGGGTTTGGCCTCAGCAGAGGATGGACACCCCCTCAGCAGTGACCAGCTGACCGCTGGTGGGGTCGTATGTCCCAGCCAGGTAGTAGAGATTCGGGGAGGCGCTGTTGGGCCTCTGGCCGTGCGTCAGACGCTCGTACTCCACCCTGCTCACCACCTGGCACTTATGGGAGATTGTCTGGACGTCGTTTTCATCCTCATGGCACGACTGGTACAGGGCATGCTGCAGCACAGACACAAAAAAATTAACACTTTGGCGCGCTGCAGACGAGAAGAGCTTGGCTAAAGACTAGTTGTCTAGTTGCTCCCACAGTTGAAATGAAATGATGATTGTCGATTTAATCCCTATTTTCGTCATTTTGTTATAGTTGTTGTTATAGTCGAAAGTCTTCGAGGATCTACAAGCTGACAACGCGTTCAAAAACGATGCATTGTGAAGATTGGCTATTGTTATTATTTGTGTATTATATTGTGTGACAATATATAAAATAGTGGTTAATCAATTTCTTGATTATATAAAAAAAGTTCAAATATATTTAAAGAAAATCTGCTTCTCGATTACTTGATTAATCGGAAAAAGTAATGAATAGAATAATCACTAAGAAGATAACTGCAGTGCTAACGGTTGCAGCCCTACTAACCTTGCCGTCACGGTGCCTCTTGCCCAGCTTGGTCTCTTCCGGGTGGTAGAACCACTTGACCTTGACCACCATGCTGGAGGTCCAGGACTCCCACAGGTTCTCTATGCGGCCCACATAGGGGAGGTGGGGCCGTCCTGCAGACAGGAACACAGCGCAGTCTCCCACCCTCACCGTGTCTTTGCCTCGCACGATGGCCTTGTAGAACAACTTCTTGGCTTTTCCCTTCAGACCACGCCTCTGTGAAGAAAAACAAAGACCACAGGAATGAATGTTAATTATCAGGGGTTCAAAAACTTTGTTTTAGCCTGATAAATATGGTGTTTCCCTGGGGACCCAAATGTACAACATTACAAAGCTTTCTTTTAAAATGTATGGAATTCTCATGAAAATGTTTTGAATTCGTTTTGAAAATGCGTGAAATATTTAAAGGGATATTTCAACACACATTTTTAATAATAATAATCTTTATTTTCCCGAAGGAACAATATGCCTCAAACCATGAATTTGAACGTCCAATAACCCTTTTCACATTGGCCTATTATAGTGCCAGCAGGAGGCCACAATAACCTTGTTATTGTAACAAGGCCAGAACCTAGTTTACTTGTAAAACTGTGATGTGACAACAAACCTGATTCTGATGTGTGGGGCCGTGTTCCTTCAATTACTTTTTTTTTCATTTGTTTTATTTTATTTTTCTATTAAAAAATAAAATAGTAAGTAAGTGTTTGAGTGTGACAATATTGGGAATACTCTCCTCCTAAGCTCAATGGCCTTGTCGTCGGTTAAATTCCCTGGCTGGGTTATACTGTACCAAAGACTAAAAATGGTGCTCAAAGCCTATTTGGGCCTAAGTTCGCACTGCAGAAACAGGAGACATGCTCCTGTCCTGAACTATGGGCCACACAAAGCTACTTACTAGTCTCCTCCTGAGTCCTCACCTGTGTTGGGTTTCCCAACCACCTCCACATCTGTCGTCCTGAGAGGAAGGCAGACATCTTGGGCCGGGGCAGCAGGCAGTCATCTGGCAGCATTCTGGGCTTCTTCAGCAGCTCTTTGGAGGGTCTGGTGGCGGAGCCGCTGCACTCTTTCCGTTTCAGGGACTTGCTGTTGGAGACGTGATCGGCGGCGGGGCCTCCTTTGGCATTGGACACGGCCATGGCTTTGGCCACAAAGGAGTGGCGGTGCGGTGGTCCTGAGGTGGTGGCGGCGGGGGGTTCGGGGGGCTGGAGCAACCCCCGGTGGGAGGACAGGCAGCCCCGCAGCATCATGGCAGAGGCGTCCTCGTCCTTTGGAGCAGGCATGGGACAATATTATGGATTTTGTGACTATCATGATGAAAGTGTTTATTCAACACTTTCGAAGTATAAAATCACAGGAGGTTTTATTATATTTCTCCCCACAATTTTTTTTTTGTTGCAGTTGCCTTTCGAAACACAAATAATACAGTAGTGAAATAATACAGTAGCCAAAGTACATACAAAATAACAAATACAAATAAACAAAAACATTGTAACCACATTGACACGTTCTACATCGACACGTTGTGAACTTGTAGATTGGTTCTTTTAAATATTCAAAAATGTTTTTCAAGTAAAAAAGGCAAAGAAGTTTAGGGATAAGGGGTTTAGCATGAACGAAAATATAGGGCCAAATCTCTTCACCAAAAATAGACAATCTACAAGCTCACAACAGTGTTGATTTTGTTGACTACCTTTTTTCACTAAATAAAAACTAACTAAGACTATTAAGTAAATATATGGACAATTATATCAACAAATAAAAACTAGACATAAATGTCAGGGAGGGACTAGTTCAAAAGAGATCCAGTAGAACTACAAGAAAAAAAATTATGTTTGGTTGCACTCATAACAGATGTACATGCCTGCAAAAATACATTCTAGTCCACAAAATCAATTGTACATTTAATCGGCCAAAACATCTCAGATGACTAAAATATAAAACTAAGTCCAAACACTGGTGTCAAAATCAACACACGCTCACAAGCAGCCTGTGTGAGGCGGGCCTACCTCGGAGCTGTAGGAGGAGTCGTTGTCGGAGGAGCACAGGCTGGAGCTGGACAGCGAGCCGGACGAAGAGGAGCTGGACGAGGCCGAGGACGAGGAGGAGACGGAGAGGCGCGAGGACAAGAATCGGCCGTTCGCCCTCAGCCCTCTGGAGGCGGCCGCCGCCGCCGCCAGCGCATCCCTCCTCCTCCTCTCTTCTTCCTCTTCCTCCTCTTCGTCGTCCAGGTCAGAGTAGGAGCTGTGGCAGTCCCTGTGGGAGCTGAAGCCCAGGTCGCCGTAATCAGAGCCCAGAGCCAGAGGCCCCGTGGCGGAGGAGGAGGAGGGGGGCTTCCTCTGCGGAGGAGGGACTCCCTTCAGGAGCAGCTCTGGGAAGAAAATACAGAGAAACAGGGATGAATATTAGTTATAGGGGCACAGCATTTCATTGAGATAACATCTGATCAAATATTTAAAAATAAGGGGAAGTAGCCGAGGAAAGTAGCCGATCTACAAGCTCACAAGTTGTGAGCTTGTAGAGATAAGTATAAAATAGAGCTTTAGTGGTTAATCATAATAATCATAAAACATAAATAAAACATAAAAGAACATGAAAGAAAAAACACAGTGCTGTTCATTGTGCCAATAGGTACCGTACCTCCCTTCTTGTTGTCCTTGACCAGCAGGACTGGGTGGGAGTAAGCCTCTGGCCTGGGCAGACTGCCGGTCACCTTAGATCCAAAGCCCACTCCGCCTAGCAACAACAGGGCCTTGCTGTTCTTGGTCTTGGGGGAGGTCACACCCTCGTGATCGAGCTTGACCATAAACTCCTGTCCCGACCTCCTGCTCCGCGGCACGCCCAGTTGCTCGTCCTGCCTGCGCTTCTGCTGGCCGTACGTCGTGGCACCACTCCTCTGGCCCATGCTGGAGATGCCCGTTCCCGTCCCCGCGGGCTGGCTGCAGAAAGACGAGTAGCCGTTGGCGATGCTGCTGAACGAGTCCACCTCGAACGAACTGCTGCTGAAGAGGCCCTTTGTCTGGGTGGAGGCCAGCGACTGGGTCTGAGGCGTCGAAAAGGCCAGCAGGTCGTCGTCCCTCCCTCTCGGGACCTTCCTGGGGGCTCCGTTGATCTGGAACAGATTGTCAGAGGTCCTCTTCCTGGGGAGAGCCAAAGAGGGCCAGCCCAGTATGGGTGATGGACCATTACTGGCATTCTCAGCGCGCTGTTGTTGCTGCTGTTGTTGCTGTTGTTGTTGCTGTTGTTGCTGTAGCCTCTGTTTTTTCCCAGAACCCTTAGGTCTCCCTGGAATGAAGAAGACAGACAGAAGTGATGCTATGCATGTACGGGTCGTGGTCATGAAATGTTTGTTGACAAATAATTGCGATTGGCGATTTAATTGCGTTTTCAGCATTGAACAAATTTAGAACATAAACTCCAAATACATTTATGTTCTATAAATCATTAAAAAAAATTGCACAGGTCAGATATGACAAATAACTTAAATATACACAGAATGACTGACAGTGACTGCTACCAATCAAATAAATCAAATAATGTACTATGGCCAGAACAGGCAGGCTCCTTTCCGTTTTACCTCAAGAGGCCATAGTTGTAAATACGCGTTTGTTCTCAATCAAAAACAAAACAAAAAGATTCATACCCGGTCTTCTCTTGTGGACGGTTGCTGTCAGCGTGGCTTGGTTGCTGTCAGCGTGGCTGTTGGCGGGGTGTCTGTCAGCGTGGCTGTTGGCGGGGTGTCTGTCAGAGGACCTGTCGCTGAGGGGGGCCTGCTCCAGACACGAGGTTCTCCTGGCTGTCGCCCCGCTGGGTGTCATCAGAGCAGGAGGTGACTCCTCGCCTTAAGGACAACGGTGACGTCATTATGAATGCATTTATAGTAGTCGCACCTTTAGCCATAATGGCACACTGGTTCTCAATGCCAGGTTCAAGGAACCCCAAGGGTCCAAATATACCCTTATGGGTCTGCAACCCTGAAAGTGTACGAATGTCCCTTCCATTCATACACTCTCAGAGTTAAGTTAAAGGGACACTTCACCCTTTTTGCGAAACAATATATGTTAATGACGTTTAGAACCACATATTACACACATAAAGACCCCAGGAAAGTGTTCTGAATCTTCTAAACGTCATTAATATATATGTTAAAGTATCACTTTAACACTGAGGGTTCTTCAGCTTAGATTGGAGTCCCAGAGATGCTGGGAGCAGTGTGTAGATTCTATTCTTCTTCTCTGTGATCTCTTAACCAAGCACCCCAAAACCGTGGTGTGTATATTCCATCAGCTTTTGGTCCCAGAGCAAAGAAGTAGTAAGTGTACTTAAGTATTTATAAGAGCGGAGCGGAGAGGACAGATACTCACAGTGGATCTGGTATCCGGGAGGCAGAAGACGGATGTTATGGAGAGAAATCCGTCCTCGATCTCCATCATCAAACTCCACCATAATTCCCCCTTGTTTCCTGTCGTCGAACGACGAAACACCTGCGAGGGAAGAAGTGAAAGGAACAATATGCAGGTGAGCTGTAAAAACGGATTTATGCTGCATCGTATGACGGCATCGCACGCCCGAAAATAGCCGATCTACAAGCTCGGCTATTTTTGATGTGTGACCCGTCATATGATTATTTGGACATTTTCCTGCACCTACAGTTGGAGGCCATCGATATTGTCCTTTTCTTTTTGCTGAGGTTTGCGTGATCTGCGCAAAAGGACAGTTAACCCATTTTGGGCGGGAACCCCTTTTGGTGTTTTAAACATTGTTATAATTTAGCTATTGAAAAATAGCAGATCTACAAGCTCATAGCGCGCCACCGAGTGGCGCGCTACGAGCTTGTAGATCTGCTATTTTTGAAAAATCGTGAAAATATTTATTTCAGAAAACTGGAGGATTTAGAAGGATTTTTTAAAATGTTGAGGTCAGGCCTAAATGGGTCAAATGATAAGGGACAATATCGGTGGCACCCAACTGTACAGTATGGGTGCATGGACTGACATGCACTAGGACACATTTGGCACCTTTAGTTGCGTTGACTTAAGTGCAATTACAAACGTACACATCACATCACGCAACACAACATCATTTGCACATCCTCACATTATGAAAGGACTGTAACGGAAATAAGCCACTGGCTTTTGTGCATCTATCCTTTTGATAATGGTGTGACAATGTATGTAATTTCACATAATGTTTTATTATAAATAAAGATGTCAAAGTCCAATTCAGCCTTTCTTACCTCGACGGATGTAGCCCGGGTACAAGCAGCGCGAGCGCTCGCTCCAGTACGCGCACACGCGTGTCCCTTCGCCGAGCACCGCCTCCATCTCCGGACGCACATCCAGGACCTGGAAGTCCAACCAAAAACCACGATTAAGATTCATTACAGGGAGCACACACACACACGTCGTACATGCAAACAAAACACATACACACGCGCGCACACACACACACACACACACACACACACACACACACACACACACACACACACACACACACACACACACATGCACGTACAGACAATGAACGCAATTGTGGGCACGCATGAGCAGCTACTGAGCCACGTTTTTCCAAGCGCTCCACTTATCTGGTGCCAGCGTGCCAGTCAGCGCTGAAAAGAACGGAAGCCGTGATGCAGTAAATCCTGACTTGCTGAGTAATACTAAAGAGGGCCTGAATGGAGGGTTTTGTGGTTGCAGGTTGCCAGATCCTCCCTCCTACAATGCAAGCAGCCCCAGCATCCAGTAACGAGGGCCCTGAATGGAGGGGTTTGTGAGTGCAGGTTGCCAGATCCTCCCTCCTACAATGCAAGCAAACCCCTCCCCCCCACCTCCCCCCACCCCACGCATCCTGCCGCTCACTGGAGGCCTTTCAGGTTGCTTTCATTTACTGTTGCCATGGCGGAGGGACCCTTTGACTGATGAGGTGTGGGCCTGGGTATTAGAACCTGTGTGTGTGTGTGTGTGTGTGTGTGTGTGTGTGTGTGTGTGTGTGTGTGTGTGTGTGTGTGTGTGTGTGTGTGTGTGTGTGTGTGTGTGTGTGCGCGCGCGTGTGTGTGTGTGCGTGCTCGTGTTTGTGTGCACACACTAGTGCCAAATGTCCACACATTAGAGTATAATAGAATTTGTGTTGATCTTATCGTTAAAAAAAAGTTAAAACGTCAAAAAAGGTACAAATGGAATACATAAAATTGTCTACAACGTTGATGTCCTCACAAATATAGAAATACACGTGTGTGTGTGTGTGTGTGTGTGTGTGTGTGTGTGTGTGTGTGTGTGTGTGTGTGTGCGCGCGCATGTGTGTTGCGTGCGTGTGTGTGTGTGTGTGTGTGTGTGTGTGTGCGCGTGTGTGCGTGTGTGTGTGTGTGAGCCCTAGCTGGGTGAATACTGGGGCCGGGTGTTGGTGTCAGAGTCAAATAAATGGTTGCTGGACGGAATGAAAGACAAGAAAAAGTGGAAGTATAGCGTAATTAGAGCCAGCTGCTATCTGATGACTGTTTACACAAGGCTACAGCTGCCAGGAGCGCAGCGCTCTGAACGGCCCGCACACTTACACCAAGGCTGATTTATACTCCAGTTAGCAGTGGTGGACATGTAACCAAGTACATTTACCCGAGTACTGTACTTAAGCACAATTTTGAGGTACTTTTATTTCCATATTTCCATTTTTCTTTTCATGCTTTATACTTCTGCTCTGCTACACCTCAGAGGCAAATCTTGCGCTTTTTACTCCACTACAAGCATTAGACAGCTTTTAGATTCAAGTTACTTTGTAGAACAGACATTAATTAACCAATTAATTAATGATTTATACTTTGGCTATTCGAAAATAGCTAGCGTGTAGATCTGTTATTTTCTGAAGATTTTGACAAATTTGGAAACCTTTTAAACAAACGTTTAAATGTGAAATGGTACAATTTGCACAACGAGTGATCCTATTTTTGGTATTTAAAGTAAATGTTGATGCCGATTCTTTTGTACATTTACTCAAGTCAAATGTTGAGTACTTCTTGTTCCACTACTGGATTTATACTTTAGTTGCGCACCGGTGTCACTCGCCGAACATACAGTATCAGATATGCAAGCTCACAATGCATCACGCTGTGACGCGCTGTGAACTTGTAAATCTGCTGTTCTCGGTGTACTACCAAGTATAAATCAGGCATTCGGAAGCGGCTCTGCAGTGAAAGCGTTTGTGGGGGAACTCTTTTTGTATTGTTATTGGTGGACAGAGAATGAATGCGTGTGGATGAGAGAAGGGGAAGCGGTTCCGAAGCACTAAACACACTGACACCATCTACTGCACTGTTGGCCCGGTTTTGGTTTGGTTTTTTGGATCGCAAATAAATATCCTTTTTGGGGGGTTTATGTTTTATTTTCAAAAGATTTCTAGACATTTTCAAAAGTTGGTTGTTTCGAATATTTTTTAAATAAGGCTTAAGTGATTAACTTATAATAAAATGTTGTAACTTTCGGTCCCGGGGAGATAACAAATTAATCTTCTAGGTCTCGAGCTGAAAAGTTTGGGAGCCACTGATGGCACATATCAGATGTGAAAGCGGATATTGGATCAGAAACGCGGTGTTGCTGCTATGACATCTGAATTCCCTGAAGATCAATAAAGGCTTCTCTTATCTTATCTCATGGTGACCTTCCCCCTTCCTCTATTATTGCCAAAAACAACACTTCCATTGTTTCTTTACCACAGTCACTTGGCAGTAGACAGGCGTTTCTGCCCTTCAGCACAGTGTTTCCCAAACGTACGGTCAGTGAGCCACGTTTGGGTCCCAAGTAAATCATTCAGAAAGACCCATCATTTTATCAAAAACAATGTTCAAAGATAAATAGGCCTACAAGAAAAAATAAACATCAGACAGTGCTTAAACATGTAGCTAGGTGTAATGTTAGAGACCACAGAAGTGAACCTTTCAAGCCTGTTTTCTCAACTCGCTGTTTTCTGCAAGACATAACTCTATGAGCCATATCTCCAAAACTGGTGGGCCAAACTGAACAACCAATATGTCAATTTGAAGCTATGATTCCCTGCTTTCATATGACATGAAAAAACGAAAATTCCCAAAAAATCCAATGGCAGTCCCTCAGTCAAATTTAGTCACATATGTTAGTGCGATGTGGCCTAGGCGCTTCTTTTGGGCTTGTTTTTATAGACCTGATTGCGTATTTCTCTCACAAAACCTGGCAACATTGGCCCTGAGTTCCAGTGTCTACTGGGGAGGAGATGAGTTCCAGTGTTTACTGGGGAGGAGATGAGTGTATGAGTTCCAGTGTTTACTGGGGAGGAGATGAGTGTATGAGGGCTGTGTGTGTTTGAGATGAGTGTATGAGGGCTGTGTGTGTTTTGAGGTGACCCAGCTGTGCCTGGGGGGAGCATGCACCGTCGTGACACCACAATATGGGACAAAAGTCACACTGCATACAGTAAACATGCAGTCCCTCCTCTGACGTGCCTCAAATGCAAATACCAGCCAAGAATGAGCTGGTATTGTACAATTATGTGTAATTATATAATTACGTCCCTTTTCAGGGATGATTTAAGCAAGTTGTAATGTTAGCCTGACATGGCTGGGTGAGAATTACATCTCGACCTTGTATCTCCAAATTTTGTGTCTTTCTTTTTTCTTTTTCTTTTTTTTTATCCTTCGATTTTGTAACCCATTTTTTCACCCCTGTGCCAATTATCTAATGTGATCCTGGGCTCTCTACACACCCTCCGCCAACCTAGTACCCATATATGGGGGACATGGGGAGAGCAACGGACTTGAACTCATGCTTCCTTCCTGCCTGAGTGTCCAAGTTGCTCCTTTACACGTGACAGGGGAGAGTTTCCCTGGTTGGACGCGCGTGGAAGGAACACGTTATTCCAACCAGTTCCTTTCCCCTCCATCAGGCGCCCCGGCTGGCCAGGGGGAGGCAGTTTGTTTAGAGACCAGGATTACTGCATGTTTTTGTGAGGGGACACGGGGAGAACATGCAAACTCCGCACAGAAAGGCCCTTTCGCCAACCCCGCCTCGGGTATGGGCACTGATGACACGGAGGAGGAAACACGCCTCCAGCACCCACAACGCCCCGAGCGGGAATCGAACCCAGGACCTTCTAGCTATGAGGCGACAGCACTGCCAACTGTGCCACCGTGCCCCCAAATTTTGTGTCTTTATGTTTGATTTTAGATTTTTTTCTTCTTTTCATAAAAATGCCATGTCTGTTGCATATCGTTGCTGTCGGGCAGAAACCTCTTATCTCCATAATTTAACTTTTTGTAATTGTTTTTCGTAAATGAAAGACCTGCTGGATCATACTACAGTGCTTGCAAACACATTTGCGGCGCGAAACGCAGCGGTTTTATGCTTGTCGATCTGCTATTCTGGCCCGGACCGCTGGCGTAGCGGCCCGCGCACCTAGGCTACAATGTAGCCTGACAACGCAATGCGGGTTCGAGTCACGATCCCGACCGTCTTTGCTGCGTGTCACTCCCCCAAGTTCCCTTCTCTCTCTCTCCAGACTCCATTTCCTGTCAAACTGTCCTATCAATAAAGGCATAAAATCCCCAAAAACCCTTTGGAAAAAGGAAAACACTCCTGGAAACTTTAGATGCCAATCAAAATTGGTCAGATCCGTGTTGATGATCACATGAGATAAGTACAAGTTTGACTGAGCAACTTGTAGTTGAGTAATATTTGACTAGAAGTATCTATACTTTGACTCGAGTACTACTGGGGTTGAGATGTCTGTCTTCCACTGGTAACTGGTAACCTCTCATTGTAGCATGCAGCGTCGCGCTACGCTTTTAGCCCACGTACGTCTCCATAGGCTCACAGGAGGACAGGAAGTCCACGTCATCTCCCATTAAAACCCCACAACATGAATGGATCCAGGTGTTAGAGGGATTATCTCTCTCTCACACACACACACACACACACACACACACACACACACACACACACACACACACACACACACACACACACACACACACACACACACACACACACACACACACACACACACACACACACACACACACACACACACACACACTTTTGTAATACTACATGTACTTGTGAGGACAGCATTGGAAAGGAAAAAAGGAAAACCCTGATTTCTAAACCTAATTAACCACTAAA
>NC_136795.1:28570189-28580189 GCF_951216825.1 Electrona antarctica | reverse complement strand
TGTTTCCCCCCCATTACAAGCAAGAATTGTGTGGAGAGATGTGAGTGGGAATGGATAAACAACACTTTGTCAATGTGTGGCTTTGTAGCTGCTGGTGTGAAGTTGAAGCCAGCTCAGCTTCATTTTGTAGCAGGTGTCAGTTTGTACCTCCATGTCGCTAGCTGGCTTCCATTGAAAATGAAGCATTGTAGCCAATAGTGTGAACATGGCAGCATCAAGCAGTATCACAGGCCACCAGCCAGCCCTCCTTTCCTCCTCACCTGCAGTGCTCCTGTGGTTGTAAGAATGGCTGCCGTCCTCATCCCCTTCAGAGAAGCTGCTGTCGTCCATCTGAAAGCCCTCGTCGGCTGCAAAGCTCTCCAGCAGCCGGCTCACCGCTCGCCCCTTTGGCTGTGGGAAACGACGAACCACGTAAACCTGATGTAGTTACAACTATAGATGGACCGCTTCTTTCCGTCTAGTGTGTCTACACCAAAACTTGAGAATGTTCCCCCCTTGAATAGGCATGGTGAGGTTCAAGTGCCATATGTACGTCAGGGTAGGACGGACCCTGGAAAATAACAAATGTACAAGCTCGTAGATCTGCAATGTCACTATTTTGGAACATTAGGAAAATGTTTTTTGAATTGTTTGCAAATTTTACACATTTGCCTATAATGACAGCAGGTTTTAAAGTGGTTGGAGAGAGTGAAAGGAGTCGGCGGACAGGTCGATGTGTTGATGGATGGGTTGATGGATCGACACGGTCATAGATGGATGGATCGACGGACGGACGAGAATGATGAGAATACTAAAACTGAGAGAGAGTGAGAGCGGCGGGTGACGGTGTGGGTAAAATGGAAGAAAGTCATTTAGCGTACAGCACGGAGTAGCAGCTCGCCGCGGGCGACTTCACAGTGCATGTTAAATGTTCTCTTTCGGTGGCCATTTTCTCCCAACACCGTCTCCCTCTGTCACAGCAGAAGGTGTGAGACCCCCCCCCATACACAAGTACGCACGCACACACGCACGCACACACGCACGCACGCACGCACGCACGCACGCAACACACACACACACACACACACACACACACACACACACACACACACACACACACACACACACACACACACACACACACACACACACACACACACACACACCCTCTCTCTCGTTTTCAGCAGGGGGGCGGGCTGATGTGCTAAGTAGTCTCGACAGAGGAATCTAGGACGAAGCGCTCTTTGACGGAAGACAGTGAAGCTAGGAGGTATTCATTAGTTAGTATTTATTTGTGACAACCCCTGTCCCTCATGCATAGACCCTCGATCAGGGAGAGGGAAAACTCTGTCCCTCATGCATAGACCCTCGATCAGGGAGAGGGAAAACTCTCCACGAGAAAAGGAAGAAACATTTTGGCTGGTTTAACTGCTTTCGATTTCCGTCCCTATTTTGGGCATGTCATTTTAGGCGACATGTTTCAAAGACTACATCTATAATTAATATCAAAAATAGCAATAGCAGTGTTGCCACTGTGTTGTGTGATCTAAAAGCTCGTACAAGCTTATATAATAGAAGTAGAAAGTGAAGAAGAGTAGAAAGTATCGAAAATTGGAAATATCTCCAGTAAAGTAAAGAAAATACCTCAAAACTGTACTTACGTACAGTACTTGAGTGCATGTGCCTAGTTGCTTTCCACCACTGCCTAGAATAGATTACCTGTTTGTTCCTACACCTCCTGCCTCTGCTGCCGTCCTCGCCGTGCGGAGACGGGACTCCGCTTGACCAACAGCTTCTCCTCTGTGGAAGTGGACATAAGGACAGGACAGGCAGGGATGGCCGGGTGTTAAAATAGAGTGTGAGTTCTTCTCCACCACCACGTGCCTGCTGGGTATGATTCATACCACCCAGTGGAAGAGAAGAGGGTGTTGTTGGCAGTGCTGCTGTTATGCAATGTGACTGCATGGGGCACTGAGCAAGAGTGAGTCTGTTCAGCAGATAGGAGTATTGCTGTCTTCCATCTGACTGTTATCGTATCTCTTCACTCGTGGGGGAGGGGGTGTGGGTGGGGGGTGGGGGTTTGAATTGAAAGCCAGTCTCATGTGGTCTCCAAGATCTTTCTACATAATAGTCTGATGTAGGGCTATACATGGTATATTTTGTCTACATGCCTTGATATTGATTTGATATTATCATGAAAATACACAATCTACAAGCTCACAGTGCATTGTGATGAAACTCGCATAGTTTTATTTTACAATGTTATTCTTTGCACTGTATTTGTAACTTTTACCGCTGTGCTGTCTCTGACTCCCCGCGGGATCCATAAAGGTATCTTATCTTATCCATCCATCTTCTCACCTTAGTGATGGCCCCTCTCAGCATGGTGCTCTTGCGCGTGGCCCTCTTCAACCTCTCGCTGGTGGTGGGGAAGGTGGCCAGGCCCATGCTCCTCCGGTAGAGGCTGCCTCTGGTGCCCAGGCTGCCCCAGCGAGGCTCCTGGGCTCTGGGTCCACGTGGCCTCCTGATGCCGCCGGGCGAGTGATGGTGATCTTCGTGGGGTTTCTTGACCGCAGTGGCAAGGCCCAGCATGCAGGGGGCCTTCTTCCTCACTTTGACGTCCCCCTCCGCTCCAGACAGGCTCCTGTGTGTGCCTGATTTGCAGTACAAAATAATCAGAGGGACAGATATTTAGCCTGGGGCTAACGCGCCAACGACACGAACCCAAAACAGATGCTTGTCGTGAAAAAGACAGGGCCGTTTAGTCATGATCATAACATTTGACTTGGCGATTCATTGTGATTTAACACGATCCTGCCCAGCCATCTAGGGGGGGTCGTGGCGCCAGTGCTAGAGAAATGCGGGAAATAAGCAGAGAAGAAGAGCTACTTCCACCCAAGCCGGAAGTGATGTAGTCCGGATCTGTAGTATATCGAGGGGCCTAGGTGGTGAACGGTCACCCGGACGATTAATAATCTTTGCACGAGCACAGATTAATGTTTTAATAGGCTCTAAACATGGCACTTTATGCCATTCTGAGAATAAAAAACACTAATAAACCTGTGCGTGCATGTGTATACCGTAGGCTGTTTCTACAATGGGAGGCCTATGGATGCTAGCAGCGGAAGCTAACGGAGGCTAATAAAAAGGTAAAGAAATATTTTTTTCATATTTTTTAATCAAATCTCGTGTTTCTCGTGGATGGCCAAGAATATGGTAACAACATTCCACAAGATATCGCGTGGTTGGCACTTGGCACGTAATGTTAATTTAGCTGGGGAGGAATTCGTGAAAATCGTGCACTTGGTGACAAGTTTTATATTTTTGTCATGGTGTTGGTTATGGGCATAATGTTTTAAAAAAAACATCGCAAATGAGTTGGGCTCGCCGCCTAGTGGTCTGTTTGCAATGAATCCAATATTAGATAAATCAGTAAATGGTTTAAATAATTGATAGATGACATTTTTCAATGGATTCTGTTACTACTGGGTATGCAAAATAACATACTAAAATGTAGGAAAATCTACGTTCTGGAAAGGCATTGTTTTCAAGAGGGCGTCCTCCGCGGTGGCTTAAAATGCCTATAAACTGGGAGCCAACTTGAAAATGATACCTTTCCAGAATTTAGATTTCCATAATTGGAATGGGGTGATTGATTATGTTGTAATTGTGACAGGCCTAGAGGTGGTGTTAGCATCGTACCGTAGAGCTCCTGCCTTTCCTTCTTGTTCCTGGCTTTCTGATTGGCCTCCAGCTTCACCACAGACGAGGGAGTCGGACCGCTCATGGCGGAGCAGGAGATGATGTCCCGGGGCGGCTGAACTTTGATGTCTTGTCCTTCGTCACTGTCATAACTGCCTTCATCTTCCTCCTCTTCTGAAAGATGATGAAAAGCATACAATCGGGGTCTGAGGCTCATATATCGTGGGGGGATGTTTTATGTATTCCTTCCTTTGCTTATCAAATTTATCATCGCTTTTCTTCCAAGTCCATCTCCTTCTCCCCACACCATATCGTTTTTATAGGCACTTCATTATGTTAGCTTTCTGTAATTAAACGTAACCTAGCCCCTCCGTGCATAGAGATGATATATGATGTGATGTGGGGGGGGGGTTCTTTAGGGGGGGGGGGGGGGGGGGGGGGGGGGGGGCTTTCATCTGGCTAGAGTAGCAGCGCACTAAGTGAGCTTAAGTGATGAGTGAGTTTCTAGGTGTGCGTGCATGCGTGCGTGCGTGCGTGCGTGCCTGCGTGCGTGCGTGTGTGCGTGCGTGCCTGCGTGTGTACTTGTATTACTATACTTGTGAGGGCCAAAAATATAGTAGCATTTGAGTTATTAGTTAGTATAAACATATTGTTTTAGTTCAGTTACAATGAGAAAAAAGACTCAGATTTAAGTTATGTTCAGGATTAGACTCTTTAGAAGAGCTATGCCTGATATATAGGCTACTCAGTCATGCACCGGTGTTTTGCACCGAAACTAGCAGACGCATTGTTAGCTTGTAGATCGCCTATTTTCAGCTTTACGTTAGGGTTAAAAATGCCCAATGGCAAAAAAAACAATGGCATTCATAACATCGCTGTCCTAAAATGTTGATGTCCTCATAAGTGTAGCAATACAAGTGTAGCAATATGTGTGTGTGCCATTGTGCCGTCTGACTGCTCTGGCTGCAGCCGCCAGCCAGCCTGCTTGTCTCGGAGGCTGTCAGGGCTTCTCGCATGGCAACTCTCCACAGCTGCGGCCATGCGTCTAGCTCTGACGGGCCAAAAAGGCCGATGGAGGTGTCTGGTGTCTGCGCCCCCACCGACGTGCCTGTCACCTTACGAGGCGATCAGCAGCACCTTTTCACTCACTCTGCGAGCCGGCGGAGATTAATCGTCAAAGTGATTTACAAATGATCAAAAGGCCAACGGCAGCAATGTGCGCAAGGAAACTATGGAAGAAACCAAGAGACTGGGTTCTTCGATTTTGTCAAAGAACGAAAAACTGCCATCTCTGATGACAATATCAGGGAACGCAACATAATAGTCGAGCTTGACCCACCGGGTCAAATGAGACATCTGCACTGCTGCGGTTTACTTATTGACGCTGTACTTTGACCTTGCCAGTGGAAATAGGTCTTTTGGTGCAGGCAGCCCTGTTACACAGTAATATCTTCAGTGTTAATGTATCCATTTGTTACTCAGAGAGTCTACAAAATGGTACCAAATGGACCCATATGTTAAAAAAAGAAAAGAAAACTTAAATCACTTCACTTAAATCCAAACCAGTGAAAGTACCCCATCTACAAGCTCACAAGCATTGCGATGCAATCCATTGAGAGCTTGTTGATTGGCTATATGCTACTTTTGACAATTTCTTTGACATTTATTTTTGTTTTCCCCTGGTCTTTTCATCAGGATGGGGACAATAATTCTAGCACTTAAGCACAGCTAGTGACTGCACCTTTCAACAGAACAGAAGAACACGATAGCGTGTAAGCACTCAAAAAAGTGTTATTTTGGCCCGGACGGTTAGCTCAACCGTCTGGGCACCTAGGCTGCTAAGCCAGCCTGACGGCGTGCCGCGAGCTCGACTCCTGATCCCGACGGCATTTGCCGCGTGTCTTCCCCCATTTCCTGTCAGTCTACTTTCAACCTATCAATAAAGGCAGAAAAAGCCCCAAAAAAAGTGTTATTTTAACTGTGTTGAAAACCGAGACAATGTGGCTGTCAATGTTGAAAACCAGGATATTTCTTTTAAAGATATTTCTGGGGATTCAGGACACAGAGCTTGAAACCGGGACAATCCCGGGACAAAACGAGACGTCTGGTCACCGTACCCATAAGGGTCCATTTGGTTGCATTTGTAGACTCTCTTGGGTTCAATTAAGTGGCTCACCTTGCTCAGAGGAGTCACTCTCAGCGGGGAGTGCTGTCCCCCTCCTCCAGAGCGTCTTGTCTCCTACCACGGAGCACCCGCGCTCTGGGCTGCTTCAGACGGGAGGAGCCGGCGGTCAGGCTGATGGATCCCTTCTTTCTGCCGCGCCGCACAAGGCCCGTCCAGCTCTCCTGGGTGCCGCTGTCTGCACTGGTGGCTGAGAGAGAGAGGAGACAGACACGCAAGACCATCAGGAGTTCACATTCGAAGGATAGCACGTTTACCGTAGATGGTTGATATTATACCAATAAGACCTGAGGCCGATTCTACAAATGCCGGCAGCGTGGCATGAAGTGACATGAAGTGACGTTTTAATAGACAGTGCTAAAATGACACAATGAGACAATGTGAAAGCTTTAATGGGTTAATTTGAATGGGTCTTTTTTTTGTTTCTCACAACTCTACATCGCAGCGTGTGTTGTGAGCTCGTAAATTGGCTATTTTTGAATAGCTGAAAAATGAAATAGTGCTTGAGCATTTGCAGAGGTGGTCATTGTCACAACTAACAACTTTGAGGGGAATTGAGCAGTGTCTACCTGTGTCACTCTGTCCCCCGGACTCGCGCTGGGACTCTGTTTTGTTGCCTTGCTGGAGCCGGTGTCCTCCGTGCTTAGCGGCAGGGCCGGAGGGTGACACCTCCTTGTCCCTGGAGCCTGTCCCTGAGAGAGCCCTCTTAGCCTGGGCCTTCTGCTTGAGCTGCACCACGTCACCGGGCAGCTTCAAACCGCCCAGCATGCCACCGTGAAGAGCCACACTCTTCCTGCAGCCCGGCACTTTCATCTGCAAGAACAGAAAGAGAGAGACAGAGGGAGAGAGAGAGAGATAGAGAGAGAGAGAAAGAGAGAGAGAGAGAGAGAGAGAGAGAGAGAGAGAGAGAGAGTTACAACCCCAGTCACAGCAGCAGCACAAAAGCCAGAGAAAAAAAAGAACAGAAGAAACAGCAATGAAAAAGATATTAATATGGAGAGCGGGGGAATTTGACTCCTGAGGGGAGCACCTAATTAGAAATGGGCGTGCGACAAGGGGAAATATCAAACGTAAAAAGAAACAAAGAGTGGCCTCTTTTTTATTTTGAGTTGCGCGTAGGACAAAAGAGAGAAGGACGAACTGGCTGACCTGAGTACCGCCGAGTCTCTCAAAGCTCCGATTGGACAGCTTCTTCTTCCGCCTCTGGCCGTCACCGCCTCCTCCTCCTCCTCCTCCCAGGTCGTCAGGCGACAGGGAAAGCCCCGCCCCCATGGACCTGCCAGTCAAAATAAGGGAGAGAGGCATTCATCAGAGAAGAATGGTGGAGGTATGAAAAGAGAGTGTGTGTGTGTGTGTGTGTGTGTGTGTGTGTGTGTGTGTGTGTGTGTGTGTGTGTGTGCACGCGTGCGCGCGTGCATGCGTGCGTGCGATGTCTGTGAAAAGATCAGAAGTGGAGTGGGGGGTGGGGGGGTTTAGTTGAGTCACCTCTCAATTCAATTCAATTTCCATTTTCAATTCAATTCAATCCTCTCTCTGACTTCAAATAATGCTCTGTTCTTATGATGAGCAGAATGAGAAAACAAGAGTAGAATCCAGAACAATCAATACTTCTGAGGGTCTGAGGTGGAGCCCAGAATCATTTAATGGGAAGTGTGGAACAAGAAGTTAGTTAACATCTCTTCTAGGGAACGTCTTTGCAGCTCATGAAGAGAATAGAATAGAATAGAATAGAATAGAATAGAATAGAATAGAATAGAATAGTGTAATCAGGAGCTGAGGATCGAGGCACCATGGTGAATGGTTGGTTGGTTGGAAGGCGGCGGCGGCGTTGGTTTGCCTGCGGCCCTGCATGTTGTTCCCGGTGAATATCACAGCTCTGTGGTCGGTGTGTGTGTGTGTGTGCCATTGTCTCGTCCATATCAGCGTGGCAGGCTCCTTCCCCAAACAGCACGCCACATCGCAGGCCAAAACCCACTCCAAACGCCCTTGAATTTCCCCCTGGAAGGCTGCCCAAAGACCACACGGACGACGAGAGCCGGCTGGGCCGTGCTCAAACAAAAGATTAACCGCCTCGCTCCTACTGTGTGTGTATGCAGCCTAGGAATGTCATCAGTCACATTTGCAGAGAAAGCAGAGCCCTAATCTAGAGTGCCCCATCGCCGGCAAAAAAACGGAAAGACACGTTAAAATTTTCATCCTAATGCTTTGTTTACACAAGCGTAATAACACACGGTTTGGGATCCCAGGCTAACGGGCGTGCATGTGCATGGCGCGAGCACGCGTGCAGACCTGCGCGCAGCGTGTCTGTGAACCCGGCGGGCCTTCAAGTGCGCTGCGCTGGCACTCTTACAGTATCTCGCATTGGGAGTGTGCCGGTGTGATGCCGGTAATGCCAAGACCAAGCAAGGGAAAACTGTTGACGGGTTGGTCGGGGTGGTGGGCAGTTACTCAAGTACTGCACTAAAGTACAACTTCCAGGTACTTTTACTTTACTGGAGTAATACCAAAATACCTTATACTTTTACTTCACTACATCTCAGAGGCAAAGGGCTGTGAGCTTGTCGATCAGTACTTTAATGATACTCCAAGTACATTTAGATGACAGTACAATTTTAACAGAGTATTTTAAATATATATATATTTATATTATGGCATTGCATCGGAGTACTTCTTTCTCCGTGGCTAGACGGAGCATCAGAGCCCGTCTGTCCCGTCAACTGTCACTACCATGACAGGGGTGGCAGTGAAGTGGGAGCCGTGCCTGCCAGGCACATTTCTGCTGACTGTCACTGTTGACAAACGCGATGTGACAGAGTCCCGTCCCCCTCCTGCACGGGGGGGAGTGGGGCGAGGGGCGGGCGGCGGGACCAAGCGCAGAGTGGCTAATTAAACAGAATTGATTAGGAAGGATTGCCGCCCCGGCTTATGCAGCCCCTCCCCACCTTCCCCTTATGCAGCCCCTCCCCACCTTCCCCTTACATTGAAAACAGCCAGCATCAGAAAGCCCTCTGGTGTGTTCTGCCCAAAGGAATTACACATAATGCAGGAGCACACGCATGCGGCTACGGTATGTACGCGTTCGGTTTGCATATACTGTAGCACACAGATGTGTGAATGAACTAAAACACAACACATACGGCCATGGCATGCATGGACGTATCACGCACGCACACACACACACACACACACACACACACACACACACACACACACACACACACACACACACACACACACACACACACACACACACACACACACACACACACATTCAAAATCACCCGAACAAGATGTGGTACTGGTGTGAATGATTTATACTTGGTTGCTCGCCATGTCCCGAGAATAGCCGATCTACAAGCTCTTACAAGCTGCGAGCTGGTAGATCGATCTACAAGCTACGAGCTTGTTCCAGTGAGCAACACTGTATAAATCAGCCTTTACCCAGTGACCCACTGGCCTCCATCAGAGCTCCAGAGCATCAGCATGGTGCAGTGGCGTGAGTGACAGGTACAGTACATGGCGTTTACATAATCTTGCCATGAAAGCGCTACATGGGGCCGGTACATATATATATATACTGTATAGAGCACAGTCTGCCTGCCAGCATCCTCATTCAGAATCAGCATCACGTCGCTCACGTCGTGCGGACGGGGGAACCGGCTGTCCTGCAGGAGCGTGCAGGACCCGCCCCGCCCCGCCCGCCCGCCCAGGCAGCCGCACCAGTGGAACAAAAGGCAGTGCAGCTGTTGCTGTGCGAGCTCCAGACGTTGAGATTTGACACAACAGAGACAAGAGTCTCATTTACTGTAGCGTGGCCCGAAGGGCCAGGTCACCCTTGGACCAGCCCCAGCACCCCCCCTACCCCCCCCCCCCCCCCCTCCTCCGCTGCACTGTGTGTGGGATCATGGTCTGTTGCCCTTTCATTTGGGTTTCACTGTCACCCATCATCAGTGTCCCCCCCACCCCACCCCACGCCCCCATGCCCTGTACTAGCCCGGTGAGGGGGGGGGGGGGGGGGGGGCTACATGAGTGGAAGGAGAGAGAAGGTGACATCACAGAGGGACAGCTGGGAACACAGTGGAATGCTGCCCAGAAACAACATAGAGAGAGAGAATGAGAGAGAGACAGAGAGACAGA
>NC_136795.1:28537689-28565189 GCF_951216825.1 Electrona antarctica | reverse complement strand
TTGTCTGCACATTGGGCGTGAAGCGTGCACACGCAGCGGCAGCCTGGTGTTACATTGTTACCAGTGTTATCTTCCATCGTGTGACTTATCCCACCGTCGCAAATGAACGGCCGAGGGAGAGAGCACACAGATTAAGCGAGCATGAGGGCGCAGTAGCGTATCATTTCAGAGGTCATGTCAATGTGGAATAAACAGATGCTGTTCCGTCATTGGCCATCTGGGCCAGGCGTCTCCTATCTACTGCTCTCTCTGCCCCGTGGCACTGACTGGATTCTATCTGTCACCAATGGACAGACCTAGAGCCTGGACACCAGGGGATGAAGCCTAGTTATATGCAGCAATGTGTACGCTACTAGTCCGGGGACCCGCATGGGTCTTTGAGGGGGTTCCCAGCTAATTTGTGCTTTGTGGTTAAAACTCTATCAACTTTTACACTTTAATAGTTGTTTTTTTTTGCACTTGATGTGCACTTGAATCTTCAGGCGGGACGCCAATTTCATCCAAACAGAACAAAGAGCCCATTTATCAGCTTTTGATGTTATAGTGTTCCACTTCCAATCTTGTCTGTTTTTTTTATTGTCATCACTTGTTTATCTTGTATCCTGCATGAGTCTCCTGATTGGATTAAATTGGTATAGCAAACGTTCTGTTTATTTTAAGTTCTGGAGAGATGGGGAGACCTGTGTAACTAAACAAACTCACACTTACTATCAGAATACAGAGCTACACTTAACTGAAACAATATCGCTTACAGCACCTTTAATTAAATTAACACTGAGGATTTTACAGTGTAGATTTTGGTCCCAAAAAATCACATTAAAAAATAATGCATTTATCAAACTGGAGGTCCTTGAAATTAAATAGGTGGGGAATCACGGGTGTAAGCTATCCTACAAAGACTCAGTTGACTGACTGAATTATATTTTTTATATTTTTTAGGCACTTAGGCTTTGCTGTGTGTCACTCCCCAACTCTCCCCATTTCCTCTACATATCAATACTATCAATAAAGGCAGAAAAAGATTCAATAAATACATAAATGAAGAATCTTAAAAAAAAAATAAAGAAATGCAGAAAACTCTCTCTCTCATTCTACAGTAGCACGTGTTATTGTGGTGACTCTGAGACACAGTTGGCCACCCCCTCCACCCCCGATCCCAGAACAATACCTCATCACGAAGACAACAACATCACTGTCTGTCTCCGAAAAGCATCAGTTGATGCTGCCCCTTTTTATAGAACCTTCTTCTGGGAGCAGTTAAAGGCATTAGGATGCCGCTGTAAACACAAAACATCCTTTTGCACGACTGAAAAAACGAAACAAAACCAAAAAAAAACCCAACTAAAAGAACACATGATGCTTTGAAAAACAAGGAAGCTTTTAAAGCCACTTTAAAACAATGGGGTCTAATTAGCCAGGCAATGCTCCAGGGTGCTGAAAACATCCACTGCTTTTGTGATTACACGCAAACTTCAGTAACACTTTGTGTTCGAGGGACAGGGGGGACAAATTGTTCTTTTTTCCTGCTTTGTGTATGGCTGTGTGTGTATGGCTGTATGGCTGTGTGTGCGTGCGTGCGTGCGTGCGTGCGTGCGTGCGTGCGTGCGTGCGTGCGTGCGTGCGTGCGTGCGTGCGTGCGCGCGTGTGCGTGCGCGCGTGCATGTGTGCACCCGTGGGTGCATGGATCAAACGGCAGCAGGAGTAGAGAGACAGAAAGACGGCTCCCCGAGGAAAGGGTGGGAGGGAGAGGAAACAGTGAGCGGCGGGTGGTGGTGGGGAGTAACGGGTAGAGATACAACCCTTGCTAGCAGTTTAGCCCCCCATGTCCCTCTGCCTCGTCTCGTCTCTCCCGAGGCTGCGCTCGTCGTTAGAGCCGCCTTTTAGCAAGTACAAGTGCCTTTAACGCGCCAAAAGGAAACAAAACGGCAAGGCGGCGTGGAGGCAGCTCTCCCTCTGGGGAGGCGTCTGCGATCCACCAGAGGCTCCTGAGAGACAGGCAGGAAGAGAGGACGATGCGGGAGAGAGAGAGACGTGAGTGACGGAGGCTTGGCCCGGGGGCGGAGTGGGAGTCGGTCTCAGTGGACGAGGACGAAAAAAGGAGGATAAACTATAGGAGAAGGAGAGTGCATTCCAGCTGATATAGAGAGAGCGCTTCTGAGTGCCTGTTAACAAAATGATGATGTGAGTGTGAGTGGGGGGGGGGGGTGGAGGGGTGGTGGGGTGGGGGGGTTCAGTGGTGGAAGTAACTAAGTTTGTTTACTCAAGTAATGCACTACACTTTTGAGGTACTTTTCCTTCTCTTGATAAATTATCATTTTACTCCGCTACAGGGGCAAATATTGTACTTTGGACTACAATTTGAACATTTTCGTTACAATTTACTTTGCAAATTCTATAAACAATTCGAAAACAGGCTCACAAGTTGCAAAGTGATGCTTTGTGAGCTTGACCTGAATTTTCATTTTTGATATATATTTTCAAAAAATGTGTGTATTAGAATTGAATTAAATGCACCTCCGCCATCACTAGTGATGTGAGTGTGAGCAGTGGGTGCACGGGGGGGAGGGGGGGATGAGGGGATAGGGGGTCTCACCTGGGGTTTCCCCACTGGCGTGTTTGTGCTGCTGCAGCTCCAGGTCGGCCAGCTCGCTCAGCAGCTCGATGCCGTGGTGGGGCGCCGGCTGGGAACGGGCGGCCGGCGAGGGGGCGCTGAAGGGGAACAGGGGGAACGGAGGCACGTCCGTGCAGAAGGCGGCAGCAATCAGCAGCTCCAGGCTCCAGTAGCAGGGCACAGGAGGCTTGGTTTGGGGAGCGGCGGCAACACCAGTGGTCGTCTGGGTAGGGGAAGGGGCCGGGGAAGGAGAAAGGCACACCATCTCCACCGATAGATCGGGGGTCTTCTCAGTCTGCTCCTGGCGCACGCCGTCCTCTGTGGGGGGCAGAGGCTGCTGGGAGGCTGCGGGGGAAGCGGGGTCGAGCTCGACGATGGAGGCCTCGTCCAGCTCTCTGGTCACCTCGACCTCCGGGACGGTCTCCTCCTCCGCCGGGATTCCACCCTCCCCCGCCGCCACCTCGTCCCCTTCATCCTCCAAGGTGATGATGGGCGTGGGCCGCTCTGGCTCGTCTGCAGAAAGGGCGAGCGGACAGGAAGTGGTCTCACACACAGGGCTCTGGGCAGGGGGGCAAACCAGCACCTCCTCCTCACCAGGCCCCTGCTCCGCCACCTCTTCTACCGACACAAAGCTGGCACTGGCAGCCGTCACGGCTGCCATCACCTGCTCCTGCTCCTCCTCCAACTCCTCCTCCTCATGCAGAACTCCTTGCGCCACTGGCTCCTCCCCTTCTGGCGACACTTCCGGGAGGGGCTCCTGCGGGAGGGGCCTAACGACCACAGCTTGGCAGTCTAACTCCTCCCCTAGGCTGGCGAGAGGCTGGGGAGCGTGCTCAGCAGGCTCCGCCTGCACCGCTTCCAGGTCGGCTGGCTCAGCCAATCGCACGTCCTGGGGGGCGGGGCCGCTCCTGTAACCCATGGCAATGGCGGGGTAGGTATATCCAGGCGGCAGGTCTGTGAGGAGACACATAATGTAAGTTGTTAGTTTAGAACCAGAAATTATCGCCGTTTTCCAAAACACGCAAATGCCTCAGTCACAAACAAATCTCATCTCATAAACCAGTGGTTCTCAAAGTGGGGTCCATGGACCTCCCATGGGTCCTGGGGTAGTTCCAGGGGGTCCCCAGCAAAATGAGTTAATATAGCATCAAAATCAGTTTAACCACTTTAAAGGCGTAGTGAAACGGAAATGGTGGACATTTTATTTTGACGTTTCAGACGGTCTCAAGTTGAAACACCGCTATGAATAAAATCATGAATAATTTTGAAAACTTTGAACATTTTGGAAACATTTTACCAACACAAATCTTAAGAGGGGTGCTAGCAGGACTTATTTTGAGATGAGGGTCTGCGGCCAATTACATTTTAATTTGGGGGTCCTTGACAGACTTTAGAACCACAGTCATAAACATATATTTATTATTTTTTTCCCTGAAAGCTCATGTTGTTTCCCCTCCATCTCTGTTAGGGCCTTTCAAAAACCTTGACGCATCAGGCAAAACTCTAAATCTCACACCCACAGTGCGTCGCCCCACACGTCACTCTGGGATCACGAGGTGCGGCGTGAGAAATGAAAAAGTAAATTTAGTGCCACTCTACCTTGATCAACCCACGAGCAGGAAGGGCACACTGTAAACATCCTGAGTGGTTGAAGTTAACTCTGACCCGTAAGGGTCCGTTTTCATACTCTGGCAGAGTAAAATTAAACACTCCGTAAAGGAGCACATGCATACATGTGCATGTGTGTTATGTGAAGTGCGCCAGGCCTCTTGGTTTACCAGAGTGGCTTGACACTCTATTCCTCTGGCAGGCAGCAGGGCAGGCGTTGGCCAGACATTAATGATGATGTAGAGAGTGTGGGGCCTGTGTGTGTGCGTGTGTGTGTGTGTGCGTGCGTGCATACTTGCATTACTATAGCTGTGAGGACCAAATGTAAGAACTTGAGAAATAGACTTTGTGAGGATCTGAGGAACATGTTTTCATGGTTAAAAAAAAGAAGAAAGATTTGGGGATTTGGGGAGTGACTCTTTACAATTGGGTAAAGATTCAGGTCAGGGTTAGGATTAGATTTTTGTCTGATTGAAATCAATGAACAGTCATTAACCCAGCTATACATTCTCATAGCCTATGACTAACCTAACCTTTAAGGATGCTGTACAACATAATATTAATATAAGTTACATTTCTCACTCAGCATTATATTCAACAGACCATTAAATGATTGCTCTTAAATACAGACAGACAACACACCCCGAGAGGTGTGCCCGCACTGATGAGGTGAGGTGACCAATCAATCAATACACAGAACACTTCAAACATTAAAATGCATTGGGAAAATACCAGGATGTCTGTCCATGAGCAACACTTCCATACAGTCTTTTCCAGAGCCAGACGGCAATGTTAGTCAAATGGAAGCTGCTGTGTACTTAAAAGTGTACATTGTCCTCAATCAGTGTATATGTGTACCATCTCACTAGATTGACTATTTTTGGATTCAGGATTAGAGCTAAAAACTGTACAAATCACTGTCCGTAAATGTTGATGTCCTCACAAGTATATTAATATATTAATAAAGTGTGTGTGTGTGTGTGTGTGTGTGTGTGTGTGTGTGTGTGTGTGTGTGTGTGCGTGCGTGCGTGCGTGCGTGCGTGCGTGCGTGCGTGCGTGCGTGCGTGCGTGCGTGCGTGCGTGCGTGCGTGCGTGCGTGCGTGCGTGACGGGGGACACGACTGAGGTGTTTCTTTTGGCTTGTTTCGACAACCAGAATTAAGTGGCACGTGCTGTAGCACGTAGTGCCGCAGGTTCTGGATTTATTTCCATTGGCTGTGTCTTGTGTTCAGATAAGGTTCTCAGAGCCTCATTTTGGGCCCTTGCTCAGGAGGTTCTGGTTATCATGGAAACAGAAACAGAAAACAGCCACAGAACTTCACAGGTTTTCTAGGTTACACGTTCGTAAATTGAAAAAAGCCTTAAGTCGTTAACCGAGGCGACAGCTCCGGAGAGCCAGCTTTGAGCTGCTCAGACGCTCACCCACAGAGAACCACATGCACACACACACATACCCACGCACGCACGCACGCACGCACGCACGCACGCACGCACGCACGCACGCACGCACGCACGCACGCACGCACGCACGCACGCACGCACGCACAGCATTAACACCAACAGCTCTGCTGTACCATTACCAGTGGACATAGTTTGGCACTATACTGTAGCTTAGTTCAGGTATCTGGGTGAAGTTTATTTGCAGGGCTCGGGGGTCTGAGTTAAGGACCTGTAAACCCTGCAGCATCTTAAACCACTTAAAGCCTATATAATTCATTGACTGGTCTCCCCCATGGGGTCTATGTTCGGCCCCCTACTTTTTTCCTTCTACACCAAATCACTTCAGCGAAAATAGACCTACCGTTTGCGGCGAACGTTTGCCCCAGAATAGGGATGCAAGGCTTAAATTGATCACACACAGCGTCAACTGTGGCAACAGTGTAGTTCAAAGACGGCTGAACACATAAGGTATGTCATGTGTGGATACTGTGTGCGCATCTTGTGCATTGTTGCGTGAATGTCAATACCCTTACCAGGCTCCAGTGACTCTGGGTAATTCTGCAGGGGCTGTCCCTCTACTCTCTTGTCCTGAGACTCGGCCCCCTTGGGTATCTGAGGAGGGGCCGGGCTGATGGCCGGGGAACGAGGGGCTGCGGCCGCTGGACTCGGTGCAGGACAAGGGGTGGAGGGCGTGCTCTTGGGATGGGGTCGTATGGAGGGAGACTGGCAGCAGGGGGACAAGTGGGCCGCACAGGCCACAGGGGGAGTGGCGTTCCTGGGCGGGGCGTTGTAAGAGTAGGGCTTGGCCGCTTTGGATGCCCTGGGTTCAGACAGAAGCTCCTCCAGTTCCACAGAGGGCTCGTCGGGCCTCTTTTGCACCTATTGCAGGAAAATAAAGACTTAAAATACAATCTCAATTTACAACAAATTGTGACGCTAACAAATCTCCCTCTGGGACAATAAAGTCTAAATCTAATCTAATCTACAGCGTAAGTAAAAATAAAGTTAATCATCAGTCATGGTTAAATAGTCTAGCGACTCTAGCCTATTGACAAAGGCTTAAGCTGTGGGTAATGTGGCATCCACAGTCATCATAGTAGACCATTCATTGGTGCCCTGGGTGTATTGACTGTGATATGTGCGCACCACAAACACACTGCCCCTCAGCCTATAATATAATGGGCCCAATTGTCAGCAAAAATTATTGGAGATACTAAGAATAGGCGCCTGCAATGGCTAAATAGACCAGCTCAGTGGCCTTGTGGTTAGAGTGTCCGCACTGAGATTGGGTGGTATTAGGGTTGAATCGCTGTTCGAGTCATACCAAAGACTATACAAATGAGACCCAATGCCTCCCTGCTTGGTACTCTGGATTGGGGGTAAAGTGGAAACAGGAGTTAGGGTCCGTAACCTATCACATGGCCTGGCTAGTGTTATGCCAATTCAAATTGACATATGGCTCACTGGTACGGGGCACCTTTTGTGAAAAGTGTTTCGCACGTGTACACATACATCATGACCTGTTGTCTACAACACCTGTTAATATGTGCATATTTCAACCCTATTTATTTGTCGGTGTTTGCATAAATCCATGCAAATGCGCCTATGGAAATGAGTCTCTCCGTACACGCTGATGATCTTCCTTAATCCCTGCGAGCCACGGCAGACTTCATAAATCACCTGAGTGTTGTTGTTGTGAGTGGCTCGATGTTGCATGTCTGCGCCGTGGTCCGGCCGGTGCTGCTGCGCGTGCGGCTGCGCGTGGGACTGTGGCTGCTGTGACTGATGGCTCTGGTGCTGATGCTGATGCTGCAGCTGCTGATGCTGTTGGAGGGCGTACAGCTCCTGTTGCCGTAGAAACTGGGAGCGGGAGTACACAGCGGGATGCTGCATGTGGGAGGCGGGGCCCCTGGCGCCGTACACGGGGGGCCACAGCCCTGGCTGCTCCATCACATCTAATGAGAGACATTCAGGGAAGGGAGAAGCCATAAGCAGTCACTCACAAACAATGGGTCCCGGATCCATTTTTGAGTTGCGGACCCATTTTTACTCATGACTATAATGTGTCTCTAATTTATATGTTTTGTGCAAAATATTGTTTACCGGTATTTCTTTTTACTACTACGATTTCAATGTTTTTCCAAAAATAAATAAATCCATAAATTTAACAACTTGTGAAAATAGCTTATCTACAAGCTCTAAATAGGCTATATTCACGTTTTTTTAAATAGGGCATAAGTGGTCTTCTTGAAAAGTTTGGGAACCACTGCCTTAGAGGAATAGGCCATGCACGCTCATCATACGCCATTATAGACATATGGATTCATACACATGGACACTGCCACGCAACACAGCGGAACGCAAGTGTGGAAATGATGCACATCACTCACTACCTACCGCCCACACATGTTGTTAAGTGGTGAAACCACCATGGATTCCATATCATGCGAAACCCTCCTATTAGGCTATTGTTTAACCCATTCAGGCCTGACGTCGAAATTTAAAAAAAAAAGTTTTCTAAATCATGACAATTTTCGGAAAGATTTGAGGCACATTTTAACGATTTTTCAAAAATAGCAGACCTACAAGTTCATAGCGCGCCACTCGGTGGCGCGCTATGAGCTTGTAGATCTTCTATTTTTCAATAGCTAAATTATAACAATGTTTAAAACACCAAAAGGGGTTCCCGCCCCAAAATGGGTTAATGGTTAATGTGGTTAAACGCTAACGTGACATGGACGCGTTCCAGGTCTCAATGGGTTAAGAGACATAGACAAATCTCTTACGAAAATGATTTTGGATTTCTGAGAACAAGGTCTCCCCAGACAGTAGCAATCCCACGCTCTCCCCTGCTCTGAATCATAAGCACTGCCCTGAGAATTTACTGGAATGTTGGAAAGTCATGACAATGATGAAATATGAACAGATGACAATGATGGTAATGATGATGATGATGATAACCGATATGCTGACTAATAGACGGGCTCCCTGGCCAAAAAAGCCAAGGAGTGCATCCCGTTAGAACGATCGACCCCGGGTTTTATTCCCTAAAGTTCCACCTTCCCCTAGCCAAACCACAGCAGGACTCTGCGTTGGAGAGCCAGCAGCGAGCCTGGTTCCCATGTCTTAAGGGTGGACAATCACTCCCCCGATATCGCTGTTAAGAGCCAGGGGGAACGCATTTTGTGGTGAGCCGCAGCTGAAAACATCAGCCATGACAAGGGTCCAGCTCAGGGGGAAGGCCCACACTAACAAGGCCAGGACCCCAATGTGTTTTTCCACTCTGCACAAATTCACACACAACTCATTAATGGGCATGTCCAACCTAAACCTCCTCCTCCACCCCCACTCGCTCCCTGACGCACCAAGGACCTTTGTTCTGAGACATTAACTCGGCTAGGCTAATGTTTCCCCGGGAAGGGTTTTGTGGATGCACTTCCCCTCTCGGCTGGAACTCCCGTGGAGTGCGGAAGGAAACGGACCACAGAGGATCGGGAGCTAATTAAATTTCACAGCCTGTACGTCGAATATGGCCCCGCCATGACTTTTGAGAAGTGATCCCTCCCTTGCTCCCTCTCACACTTCCTCTTCCTCTGTGTGTTGGAGTGTGCATTTGTTTATCTGTGTGTGTGTGTGTGTGTGTGTGTGTGTGTGTGTGTGTGTGTGTGTGTGTGTGTGTGTGTGTGTGTGTGTGTGTGTGTGTGTGTGTGTGTGTGTGTGTGTGTGTGTGGCTTTGGATGAGTGCTCTGACCCATTGAGGGGCCCATCCCTGTGGGGGTGGGCCGAGCAGGTGGCGTGCAGGAAATGTCTGAACAGAGTTTTATGTTTGTGTGTTTGTGTGTACTTCTATTACTACATTTGTGAGGGCCAAATGTCCCCACAAGTTCAGTACATTTCGATTTCGAGAAATAGACATTGTGGTCCCAACAAAGAAAATCATTGTTATGGTTAAAAAAGAATTGATTTAGGCGCACAATTAGGAAATATTCAGGTTGGGGTTAGGGTCAGGAAGATTAGACATTTCAAAGTTCGGTTTTGGGGGTAGAGATAGAGTTTATAGCTAGTTGTCTGCTCTGGTGTCATGCACCGGAAAATAGACGAATAGATCTGCTATTATGAGTTTTCGGCTTACGATTAAAATGGAAATGTATTTTACAAATAGCATTCTTAATAAAACCGCCATCCTAAAATATTGATGTCCTTACAAGTATAGTAATGCAAATTGTGTGTGTGTGTGTGCGTGCGTGCGTGCGTGCGTGCGTGCGTGCGTGCGTGCGTGTGTGCGTGCGTGCGTGCGTGCGTGCGTGCGTGCGTGCTTGTTTGTGCACGTGTGCGCGTGTGTGTGCATGTGCGTGCACCCGAAACGGCTGCGCAAAAATAAACAGCCCCATTAAGTGAGAGCTCATCAATAGTGTATGCTGACACCACTGTGATCACCAGCAGAGTTATTTTAATGTTATATCGCCAAAACGTATAAAAACCACACAGCTGAACAGGAAATGGCAGCACTAATAAAAAAGTAGTCAGTGGGAGGCGTAGTAGCAGAGGAGTATAAATCTCACGAATGTGGCTTGTATGCAGCTATGTGTGGTGAATTAACCCATTTTGGGCGGGAACCCCTTATGTTATGCTTTAGCTATTGAAAAATAGCAGATCTACAAGCTCATAGCGCGCCACCGAGTGGCGCGCTACGAGCTTGTAGGTCTGCTATTTATGAAGAATCGAAGAACGACTGACATAGAAACATAGCTTTTTCAGAAAACTGTCAGGATGTAGAAGACATTTTTACACACATTTTCAAAATGGGTTAAATAGTGTCGGTAAGGAGTAAAGGCAGCTATGGCATACCCAAGTGATGGGTGGCAGGGTGGGCTGCTGGCTCTGAGGGTAGGACCACCAGCTGGGCAGAGTGGTCCTGTGGAAGGGGCAGGACGGGCTGCAGAGGCCCCGACATGGCTGCCGAGAAACCTGGGGGGAGGTTTTGATGCAGGGCTGTGTGACCAATGCCTATACAGTACATCGACAAGGTGACTTAGATTATATTATACTGGTTACATTGGAAGCTCCAGCTGGTATACAGTACACTGAAGACTTATAACACACACACACACACGCACACACACACACACACACACACACGCACGCACGCACGCACGCACGCACGCACGCACGCACGCGCACACACGCACATATATATATATATATATATATATATATATATATATATATATATATATAATACTATACATAGTAATAACAAAAGTAGGCTATTGAAAATTGGAAATACTCCAGTAAAGTAAAATATACCTCAATATTTTACTTGTGTACAGTACTTGAGTAAATGTACTTAGTTACTTTACACCATTGCCATTCAAAGCTTTGGCCATTTATATTACATAAAGATATTATATAAACATAGACCCGGGGTTTCTTTTTGGATTTACCATTTGTTACTGAATAATGGAGTCAATGTTGGTTAAACATCATTGCTCAGTGAATAAGCAATACAATGGACAATGGAAATGTCTTTCGTAAATAAATAAATCTTTAGTCCAGGGACAATTTTCAGCTACACCTTTCAAAAATAATTCTGTTCTTTAAAATGCATTAAAATCTAACGACAATGTAACATCAACAACAAAATATCGAGTTGCTCTTCATGCTGTACTGAAATGGCTTCCTCAAAAATGACACAAACCCACGATTATGCTTTGGAAAACGGTTTGGCAGTGTAATGGCTGACCGGTGTATGGTCCTTTAAGTAAACGTCGTCAATACGAAATTGGGATGTTATTAGAAATGACAAATCAGTCCGTCTAGCCGTCTCACCATAAGAGTGTCCGGTCATCCAGAGGGAGGGGCTTCCAGTTCTTGGCATCCAGTGGTGGTGGGCAGAGTGGGCGTGTGCAGCGGGGTCTCCCATTTGGCCCGACTGAAGGGACGTCCCGCCTGGCACCATGAGATGAGAGGTGAGGTCGCCGTGGCAACCGTTGGAGGGATGGACCCTCGCAAACTCTACCCTTTCCTTATTGTCCCTGCATTGGGAAGGACAAGAGGCGGAGTTACAGATACTTCCAGTAGAAACACTGACGTGAGCAGTGGTGGGACAAAGTACTCGGTCCCTATGTTTGTACAGTATAGAGCACCGAAGTCCTGACGTCACTGTCAGTAGAGGGCGTCAGTCCCCAGGTTCGTGTACTTTTTATTTGCATTGTAATCTCCATAGGGGGATTTTAGATCGCCTCATATAAGAACTGTGTTTGAAAAATAAACCGATCACCCCGGCCTTTTCACTCATATGGATATGAAGCATCGACTGGACTGAAGGTGGAACTGTACAAATATACCCAAAGAGTAACAGGCTGCATCTGCCTGTCGCACAACAGAAACCGAATGTTAATTACGTTTATTTTTATTTTATTGATATTTAATGTTTCGTGGTTAGTACAAGTCGAGTCACCACCAGTTGAGCTTACGTCAACAAGGAATCTCAGGAACTTAATGTGTTGACAGCTGGGCATGACGTATATTAGCAGCGACATTGCCTTCATATGTAGTTTCAAGGCTTTTGCGGCCACATTAATTCCATTTTCTCTAGAAACTGGCTGTATCAAATATGAATGGACATCATTAACGACGCACATCCACTCCCCTGACAGAAAGGCCGGGGTGGTCGGTTTATTTTTCAAACACAGTTCTTACACGTGCACGAACACACACACACACACACACACACACACACACACACACACACACACACACACACACACACACACACACACACACACACACACACACACACACACACACACACACACACTGCACCGCTCAGTTCAAACATTGGTGTGATGTTTTAAGTATCAATACTGCAATGTAGAAATGCTCTCTTACAAGTAAAAGTCCGGTACAATGTCTGAAATAATAATGTAACTAGTAACTTTTTCAAATAATTGTAGTGTAGAGTAAAAGCATTTGCCTCTGAGATGTAGTGGAGTAGAAGTAAATGTACCTCTGAGATGTAGTGGAGTAGAAGTACATGTACCGACATTTTAAAATACTCCAGTAAAGTAAAAATATGGCATGGTTAAAAAAAGTCATGGATAGTATAAGTTAGTTCCATTGATCCAACCTGTGTTAAAACAAGCATGCACTGAAAATGCACGCGGCCCCTGAAAAACCCTGACCACTTAACACAGCAGCCGTGTGTGAGTTGTCACATGGGTGGGCTGCAAACCCTTTGGAGATTTCCACGTGGGCCCTGGTCCAGGAAAGGTCGGGAAACCCTTCTGGAACAGATTAGAGACTGAGATACTGAATGGGGGGGGGGCCTTTACCTGATGTATGCCTCCCTGTCTCTGTCCAGGCACGTCAGACCCATTTGCTCTCCACTCATTCTCTTCCTCTCCTCCTCGCCGCTTGGATCTGAGGGATACACGGAGTGGGGTGGTCCTGTGAGATAAACGGGAGCTCACTGGATGGTGATATACCCCCATTGAACCCATTGAACCCATATCCCCCCCCCAGTGTCTAACAGGCTCCTGAAGCACAACGGGGGCTCAGAGCTGGAACACTGACCAAATGTACTGCTTTGTATCCATGTCATGCTTTTAGCTTTAACCCATTTAGAGCACAGAGTGCTTGTATATATGCTATTTTTCAACAGATAAAGTATAAAATATTGGTTAAAAGTGGTTAAAGGCTAAAGTAACATTTATAATTTGGAGTTTTAATTGAAAGGAGATGCACTAACAATTGTATTAGTCGACACCAAATAATACGCAATTGCAATCATATTGCCAATTGCAATCATATAATGCAATTGGCTTAGATGTGAGTTATCAAGGAATTTCATGATCAGATATTTTCTGAAAGTGAGACATTTCTTTCATTTCTTGCAATGGCATGACTAGAGGATTCATGACAGACTAGAGGATTCATGACAGACTAGAGGATTCAGGACACACTGATCAATTTGCTTTGGTGGGTTATGGCTTTGTATTATTAGAAAGTGTTTGTCATCAGGCTCCCAATTCAAACTGAATAGTCAAGTTATTTAAAGTAACAGAAAAGACAGCGATGAGAAAAAACTCGATACTACAAACAATATTTAGCTTTAACAGCTTAGACAATCCAAGCTGTTTGAATGTTAGGCCTTGACTAAGCATGCTGTTGTTGGTTTTTCAGGTTGTTCTAATTGTCACTGCTCTCAGTTCCCTATTCAGTCTCAGCCTATTTGCTGAAGCAGTGGCATATAGACTTCTTCATACCTTTCACAGAGGGGTGCACCCTGCCCTGTCGACTGCCGGGGTGGCTGTCAGAAGGGCGGCAGGGTGGCTCTCTTTGCCGTGCGACGGCCACTGCGATCCCCACTGGCGGCTGCCGCACCTCCGTCTCCCCGTGACCGGCCTCGCCCATCTCCCGCCCCCGCCCGCTGCAGTCGGAGCGCTCGCCGTCGTTGGCGGGTCCCTTCCTCGTGGGCAGAGTTTGCTTGCTGCCCTGCAGAGCACAGCTCCCCCCCGGGGGAGCCGATTTGAGGCTGCCGAGCCCACCGAAGGGGCTCTTCTGAGAGAGGAGCAGCGGCTGCTGCTGGTTGCTGTACTTCAACAGGCTTTTCATGGCACTGCTCTCCCCCTGTGTTGGGCCCTGCGGTTCTGGTTGCTGCTGCTGCTGCTGCTGCTGCTGGCTGAGGGGAGATGCAGGTGGAGGCTGTGGCTGTGGTGGAGGCAGGCTCATGCTTGGCTGTTGCTGCTGTGGCTGGGTGGTGTGCATGCCTATCTCCATGTAGGACTTCCTCTGGTCCTCCTCCGGGTGTGGCATATGGTGTGGGGGCCTCATGGCCCAGGGTGGCACCGCGGGCTGTTGGGGGTGGTGTTGGCCGTTGTTGCTGATGTACCCATAAGGCGACATGTCCATCTTCCTTTTCAGCTCCTGACCACTCCCCTGGTTCAGGTCAACCGGAGAGGGGGCGTCGGGGACCGGTCGGCCATGTTGCTGGTGGCGGATCCTGGCTACCTTTTGGCCGTCTCTCTGTAAGGAGCAGCTACTCCCGGCCCCCGCGCCAGGCCCCGCTCCGGCGCCGCTGTGTGGAGCTATGCCTTTAACCCCGAGGGGAGATGAGTTAGGCGGGGGCCCCGGATGGGAGCAGTCTCTATAGGGGGACGTGTTGACAGCGTGGGGGCCGGAGTGTCCGGCCTTGGGCCCCTGGGGCAGAGAGGCGCGGTACACATCTGCGTCCACGCCACTGTTGATGCACTCGACGCTGCGAGAGCGAACAACTTGGTGCTGTTGCTGCTGATGGGGGGGTGGGGGCAGCTGTGGGGGCTGTGGCTGCGGCTGGAGGTGGTGGTGGTGAGGCTGCATCCAGTCTGGAGCCGTCTCCGCCTTCCTGTACGCGTGCTGCTGCTGCTGCACTGGCTGTTGTTGTTGTTGTGGTGGTGGCTGTTGTTGTGGTGGCTGTTGTTGTGGTGGCTGTTGTTGTGGTGGCTGTTGTTGTGGTGGCTGTTGTTGTTGTTTTCTGTGCCAGTTGCCGGCGTGCCCCCCAGTGCCACCGGCGTTCTTTTCCATCGTCTTGTCCTTGGCATTGCCACCTCCCCCGCCACCCCCTCCCCCCACCCCGTGGCAGTCGGGGTTGCCGAGCTGGAACTGCCCGCCGGACTTGTCCCCCAGGTGTCCCACCGACGGCACAAACGTGGGCCCTGTGACCTTCGGCTCCCGCCCACCGCCGGCCGGCCCTCTGTCGTGCGACGAGGGGTTGGCCAGAGGGGCGGGAGGGGGCGGGCAGAAGAAGTCCGGGTGGTGGTGGTGGTGGTGGTGCGCGTGATGGGAGGGATGCGGGTGGTGCGGGTGACTGGGGTGCAGCTGCAGGCAGTGGAAGCCACCGGGGTGCGGGTGGGCGTGGGGATGAGCGTGAGGGTGTGGCGGGTGCGGGTGGGCCCCTCCGGCGGCGGGGCCCATGTGTAAGGGCGGGGCGACCGAGTAGGACAGCGAGTGGTGGAGCGGCGCCTGGCCCCGTTCCAGACAGTCCGACGGCTGCTCGCTGATCCTCATCTCCCCGCTCACCCCCTCCTTGTTGCAGCGGCCGACGCCTCCTCCGGGGACCATGTGTCGGCTCTGGCCGCTCCCACCTCCCCCCAGAGCCCCCCCTCTGCCCCCACCCTCCCCGCAGCTGGACATCGGGGCCTTGGGCCCCGCCGGCGCCGCCGCCGCGTCTCCGTTCTGCATCTTGCCGTTGAGAAGGCACGCGCTGAGCGGTTTGCCCATGGCCTGAGAGTGCTCCTTGTTGTACTCCATGGCAAGGACCATCTTGTGCCTCTCCAAGGCCCTGCTGTTGACCTCTTCCAGAGGTAACGGGTGCTGCGGGTAGTGCGGGTGCTGCTGATGGAGGTGGGGGTGGTGATGGTGGGGGTGCGGGGGCTGGGGTTGATGGTGGCTGTGATGCTGTTGTTGTTGCTGCTGCTGCTGTTGTTGTTGCTGTTGTTGCTGTTGTTGCTGTTGTTGCTGCTGTTGTTGTTGTTGTTGCTGCTGTTGTTGCTGCTGTTGCTGTTGTTGCTGTTGCCTTTCCTTGGCCTCCTGTTTGCTACCTGACCTCTCCTTGTCCTTGGCAGGACCCAGGCCCCTCTCCGCAGACCCTTCCTTCAGACCCTTGTGCAGACTAGTCCCTCCCCCCGGGTCTCGGTCTCGGCTGCAGGACCCCTGCGGGTGGCCCGGCCCCGCCCTGGACATGGGCGGAAGGCTGTGGTTGGCTGAGAGGAGAGGAGGCTGGGACGGGAGGCTTCGCAGGTAAAAGTTCTCTGCGAGAGGAAGGCAGACACAGTGAGACAGGAAAGAGAAAGGCAATATGAACCCAATTAGATGCATTCAACTCTCACCGCGCCGTCCCTACAGGCCATCTTAATCTCTCAATATTGCAAATCAAATTACACCATTACTCAGTTGTATAAAGTGGATTTGAATGTCTAATTTCTGCCCAATTGAATCGGGCAGATATTGTGAAGTGAAGATGAAGCGGTCGTGCCGTTCCTCACCTTTTTGGGTGTCATAGAAACGGTGCTGCCCGTAGAGAACGCCACTGTTGGCATGGTGATCCAAGTGGCTCATGGGAAGGAAGGTGTGAGCCAGGCTCCCTGAGAATCGAGGATACCCTGGGGCTGATGGGAGAGATAGAGAGATAAGAGAGAGAGAGAGAGAGAGAGAGAGAGAGAGATAAGGAAATGGAGCTGATAAAACAGGACAGTAAGCACTGCGTTGCATTTCAGTGACTAGTTCTGGAAACAATATAATCCTTCAAGTCCAATGCAGCTGCTGCTGTTCGTACGCAAATAACTCCTGGCTCTGGTTGTCATGTTTGCAGTTCTACTACATATAATATATATAATATATATAATAACTACTGGCTCTGGTTGTCATGTTTGCAGTTCCTGCTCTGGTTTAGAATGCAAACAAAAGAGGACAGGCTGAGTCTTGGGGATTGCCATTATGTATGAAATTGTCCTCCAAACACATGGCCCTTTCTTTACCTCTCTGTCTCTTCTCTCCATCTGAAGGCACTGATAAGGACAGAATTTGAGGCCTTGTGTTTACAATGACCGGAGGAGAGGGGCTGTGATGGCGCCCTTCACTGACCTACTCCAGGGGTGAGAGGTCGACTGGACGCCGAGCCTTTTAAGCCAGCGCACCTGGGCCTATCACAAGCACGCCCATCTGGAGTTCATTTACACCACAACCAAACACACACAACTCAATCTGCAGCAAAGGAAACACAAAGGACTTTGAAGGTGGATGAACGAGAGAGATAGAGATATATAAAGAGAGAGAGAGAGAGAGAGAGAGAGAGAGAGAGAGATGAAAGACCTCCAGATCCTTCTGGACAAAGAAAACAGCATCGCTATGACAACACACCCACGGCAAATTGATTGGCTATAATGTTAAAATCCAAACAAAGAACTGTGGATTGAAATGAGTGCGTGCCAGTTCACTTCAGACCTCGACAAATAAAGAGAGTGAATCTACAGTACACACACGGCAAAAAAAGAAAAGAAAAAAGGCAAACCAATGGGAATAGGGGGAATTGTGTGTATACAGTGCATTGTGCAGTTATATATAGAGAGAAGCACAGCTATGCTGCTGTATTGAAAAACGCTACACTGAGCCTATTGTGTCACGGTATACTGAAACACAAGCTTATGGTCAACTGACCTGAGCCCTCCCATCTCCTCCCTGCCTCCCACGGGCTCCAGAAATAACCCAGGAGAGGGTAATGATACCCTATATGCATCATTAACATGAACATAAGTGAGGGGGACAGAGGAGCGATGGAAGGGAGGGAGCAAGCAACGAGAGCAGAGGAGCATTTTGGCTCATGCCGTGCATTCGGATTTGCCTGTGTGTGTGTGTGTGTGTGTGTGTGTGTGTGTGTGCGTGCGTGCGTGCGTGCGTGCGTGCGTGCGTGCGTGCGTGCGTTACTGCACTTATGAGGTCCAGATGTCCCCCCAAGTATAGAGAATTTGAGATATTGGCATTGTGAGGACGTACAGTAGTCTCTGGTCCTCACAACAGAAATGGTTGTTCTATGGTTAAAAAGAAAATTGTTAGACTTTGCGCTTACAATTAGGAAAAGATTGAGGTTGGGGTTAAGGCTACATTTAGAGGTTAGTTTTTAGGCTAAGGATTGGAGTTATGCCTGATTTATATACTTACTTATTCGCTTGTGTCATGCACCACAAATAGCCCATCTACAAGCTCACAACGTGACACGTCGTGTGCTCACAAGATCAGCCATTTTCTGCTTTAGGCTCAGGGTCAAAAGAAAAATCTTTATAGTGGCATTCATACAATTGCCATCCTAAAATGTTGAGGTCCTCACAAGTGTAATAAGATAAACGTGTGTGTGTGTGTGTGTGTGTGTGTGTGTGTGTGTGTGTGTGTGTGTGTGTGTGTGTGTGTGTGTGTGTGTGTGTGTGTGTGTGTGTAGTATTACTGTCCGCCGTCACCTATAACACCCCGACCCCACATTGTCATGTCGAGAAGTCCAGGTGGTTCTCGTCTCCCACCCTTCTCGGTATTTGCTGCCTGTCTCACACTTGCCCTCCACTGTCCCACTGTCCCACTTTCACACGCGCGCGCGCACACACACACACACACACACACGCGTGCGCTGCGCACGCACACACGCGCGCCCCACAGTGGGAGTGAATAAGGAAGTGGGGGCACACTGAGGGAGGGCACGGAAGAAAGTGCAGCGGCTCGGCCTTACAAGCTAAATGAAAGGCAGCCGTGTTTGTGTTGGCAGAGGAGCGCGACCTGATCTCGGAAAGTGCCGATGCAGTCGTTTTCTTCTCCCTGCTGCTGGGTCCGGCCGGTTGGTCGGCATGCGCATGCAGGATGCGCATGCAGGCTGCACCGTGGTGGCTTTTATGGCACAGCTCTCCAGTGTTGAATGTCTCACTTTCTGTCAGTGGGAACAATGCTGCTGTGCTGTGAGTCTGGGGAGGGGGTTGGGGGGGTTCTTAATGACCTCGTCTCTGAGTGGGTTCCGCATCCTCCCATCTTAATTAATGAAAACGCACAGAGAGGGCAAACAGCCCTCCAATAACACAGGAGGTGCTGTTTCTAGAGCAGGGCCATAATTACACTACTCTCACTTCTCTCTCTCTCTCTCTCTCTCTCTCTCTCTCTCTCTCTCTCTCTCTCTCTCTCTCTCTCTCTCTCTCTCTCTCTCTCTCTCTCTCTCTCCTCTCTCTCTCTCTCTCTCTCTCTCTCTCTCCATTTCTTTCTTTCTTTCTTTCCTTCTTTCTTTCTGTCGTTCGCACCTATTCTCCGCTTCTCTTGTCTTTCTCCCCCCGCTTTGTCTCTCTCTGTTTCTCTCTCTTGCCTGTCATGATTAATAAGCGTGCACGTTTATGCCAATTCATCTGCAGGGGGACGAGAGGAGGAGAGGGAGGGGGGTCCTTTGTTTTAAACAGAACATTTTCCTCAGATTTTGGGGAGCGAGGAAGGGGAGAGACTGAGCTATTTGCCAGTCTTTATCCTAGCCGGGAGAGAGGGTCTTTTTGGGGTGGGGGCTGTTTGTGAGCATGACGGTTGACGGCGTAATCCCCTTTCACAGTGCGGTCTGGCTGTGCCCGATAATGCCAGCCCACTCCGTTTCAGCATGCCCGTCATTCGGGGGGTGGCGAGAGAGGGGGAGGTGAAGGGGGGGTGCTCCGGTGGGCACAGCAGAACCCATTCAGCCATTAATCTGGCCGGGACAAGAGAAGCCACTGCTGCTGTGGCTGCAGGCGACGCAAGCAGGGTTCTTATAGTGCAGTCTGCTGACGCCATGGCAGCCCCCCACTCTCTCTCTCTCTCTCTTCTCTCTCTCTCTCTGTCTGTTCCTCTCTCCACACACACACACACACACACACACACACACACACACACACACACACACACACACACACACACACACACACACACACACACACACACACACACACACACACACACACACACACACACACACACACAGGAACGAGTCAGCATAGGCGAGTGAATGACAAGGGGAGTTCACAGCGCACGCCCTCCTCTCTGCCAGGCGAGCATCAGAACAATGGGAGCTGCATCACCAGGGAAGAGATTTTTGTACCAGAACTCGCGAAGGTGGTTCTTGTAGCACGGTGGGTCGACTAGCGAGGTCCCCCCCCCCCTTCCTCCCCTCCTCCCTGGCAGGGAGGACAAAAGAAGCGGTTGCTGGATATAGAACAGCACCTACGGGCAGAGGAGAACCGAGCCTGCATGCCGACGACTACACAAGACGGTGTGTGTGTGTGTGTGTGTGTGTGTGTGTGTGTGTGTGTGTGTGTGTGTGTGTGTGTGTGTGAACACCCTCCTCTCTTCCACGTCCAACATCCATTCCCCGTTTAATACACCACCTGCTCTGCAACCGACCGGAGAGGGCTCTACTTCTCCTTCGCTCTCACCCAAAAGTGAAACGTAAAAAAAAAGCCTAATTGTATGCAGCCTCTGGGAAACGGCTGTGAGATTTATGAACGAGCGCGAGGAGAGCGAGCGAGCGAGCGAGAGGAGAGGAGAGGAGGAGCAGAAGGAGCTGCCTGTCAAGTTCGCTAATTGAGTAAAAAAAAAAAGTGACAGAGCGATCAAGACATAGGAAGGGAGGAGAAGAGGAGTGGAGATGAGAGGTGTGTGGGCAGAGGAGGGGGCAGTGCATGGAGGAGGGGGCAGTGCATGGAGGAGGGGGCAGTGCACGGAGGAGGGGGCAGTGCATGGAGGAGGGGGCAGTGCATGGAGGAGGGGGGCAGTGCAGGGAGGAGGGGGCAGTGCATGGAGGAGGGGGCAGTGCATGGAGGAGGGGGCAGTGCATGGAGGAGGGGGCAGTGCATGGAGGAGGGGGGCAGTGCATGGAGGAGGGGGCAGTGCATGGAGGAGGGGGCAGTGCAGGGAGGAGGAGGGGGCAGTGCATGGAGGAGGGGGCAGTGCATGGAGGAGGGGGCAGTGCATGGAGGAGGGGCAGTGCATGGAGGAGGGGGCAGTGCATGGAGGAGGGGGCAGTGCATGGAGGAGGGGGCAGTGCATGGAGGAGGGGGCAGTGCATGGAGGAGGGGGGCAGTGCAGGGAGGAGGGGGCAGTGCATGGAGGAGGGGGGCAGTGCATGGAGGAGGGGGCAGTGCATGGAGGAGGGGGCAGTGCAGGGAGGAGGGGGGCAGTGCATGGAGGAGGGGGCAGTGCATGGAGGAGGGGGGCAGTGCATGGAGGAGGGGGCAGTGCATGGAGGAGGGGGCAGTGCATGGAGGAGGGGGCAGTGCAGGGAGGAGGGGGCAGTGCATGGAGGAGGGGGCAGTGCATGGAGGAGGGGGCAGTGCATGGAGGAGGGGGCAGTGCATGGAGGAGGGGGCAGGGGCAGTGCATGGAGGAGGGGGCAGTGCATGGAGGAGGGGCAGTGCAGGGAGGAGGGGGCAGTGCATGGAGGAGGGGGCAGTGCATGGAGGAGGGGGCAGTGCATGGAGGAGGGGGCAGTGCAGGGAGGAGGGGGCAGTGCATGGAGGAGGGGGAAGTGCACGGAGGAGGGGGCAGTTCATGGAGGAGGGGGCAGTGCATGGAGGAGGGGGCAGTGCACGGCACCGCAGCATGGCGGATCTCCTCCGGTTTGACTAATTGAAAGGAAGGGATGAAGCAGAGAGAGAGAGAGAGAGAGAGAGAGGTAAGGAATTAAAGAGATGGGGAAGAGGGGGAACACCAGCGCTGGCAGTGTTGGGGGGACGACGACACTTAAATCCCACAAAAGGGAAAGCTAGCGACTCAGCACAGAAGGAAAGAGGGACAACTGAAGATAGGCTAGGAAAAGCGTATCAGCGAGAACTGGATTAGAAAGGTGTGCGTGCGTGCGTGCGTGCGTGCGTGCGTGCGTGCGTGCGTGCGTGCGTGCGTGCGTGCGTGCGTGCGTGCGTGCGTGCGTGCGTGCGTGCGTGCGTGCGTGCGTATAACTCAAGACGTCGTTTGGGCTGAGGCCAGCTGGCACCGCGCCTACTGTGTGAGGGACGTCAATATTTATTTAACTTATTTTGCGTTTCACTGTTTCATTGATTTATTTGTTTTGGAAAATGGGCACGGTGCATTCAGGAGTGCCTTGCATGTCTTCTATTTTCAAGCATAACAAAATTAATTAAATTAAATCTTGCAAAGCTCGATATGCCTAATGCACGTTCCCCGCTGTTAGTACAAAATGAAATGCAGTTGAATGCAGTCACAACACCTCTTCTCTCTCGCCCACACCCTAACACCCAGTTATCTCTCTCTCTCTCTCTCTCTCTCTCTCTCTCCCTCTCCCATGCCTAATTTCTTCTCAGTCACATGATCGTCGCAGACCAAAAATAGGAGCTCTACGTAATGCCCTGTGTCGTACGACGACGTCCAAACGGGGCTTCAGTATATGACGATGAACAGCCCACTTTTCTCTCCTGCAAATGAACAACAGACAGGCCCACGTGTGGCACACACGGTTACTATTACTGTACTCGCCATAAATCTAAATCCAGCTGCCCAGCAGAGAGAGAGAGAGAGAGAGAGAGAATTTACATGGTTTGCCTCGAGAGAAATCTCAAACAAAACCACGTCTCTGTCGAACGCACTAGTGATTTAGCCCGCTACAATTTGTGATGGCCCTCTATTCTCGATTGCATATATATACACACACACATGTACACACACACACACACACACACTCACACACCCTCGCTGTCAGCTATGAAAGTGTGTTTATCTGCATCAAGCAACTGTGGTTAGCAAGTGGTTAATGAGAGAGAGCGCATTGTCGCCTATCGCTCGGTACACGGTACATCTTAGCTCTTTAATCTCCTGGAGATGTGTCAGAAACACAGACAGGACAAAGAAAGAAACGCACTATTCTGAAGGCACTGGTAGGCTATGCTGTGCTTTGCATGGATTCATGCGTTCAAGCAGCCACTTAAAAACACAAGACAAAACAGCAATCAGATGAAGAAGTGTTAGGTTAGTGCATGGTGCTGTGTTGTGCAGTGGTTTAAAAAGTGTTGGGTTAGTGCATGGTGCTGTGTGTTGTGTTAGGTTAGTGCATGGTGCTGTGTGTTGTGTTAGGTTAGTGCATGGTGCTGTGTGTTGTGTTAGGTTAGTGCATGGTGCTGTGTGTTGTGTTAGGTTAGTGCATGGTGCTGTGTGTTGTGTTAGGTTAGTGCATGGTGCTGTGTGTTGTGCAGTGTTAGGATAGTGCATGGTGCTGTGTGTTGTGTTAGGTTAGTGCATGGTGCTGTGTGTTGTGCAGTGTTACGTTAGTGCATGGTGCTGTGTGTTGTGTTAGGTTAGTGCATGGTGCTGTGTGTTGTGCAGTGTTACGTTAGTGCATGGTGCTGTGTGTTGTGTTACGTTAGTGCATGGTGCTGTGTGTTGTGCAGTGTTACGTTAGTGCATGGTGCTGTGTGTGCAGTGTTAGGTTAGTGCATGGTGCTGTGTGCAGTGTTAGGTTAGTGCATGGTGCTGTGTGTTGTGCAGTGTTACGTTAGTGCATGGTGCTGTGTGTTGTGCAGTGTTACGTTAGTGCATGGTGCTGTGTGCAGTGTTAGGTTAGTGCATGGTGCTGTGTGTTGTGCAGTGTTAGGTTAGTGCATGGTGCTGTGTGTTGTGCAGTGTTAGGTTAGTGCATGGTGCTGTGTGTTGTGCAGTGTTAGGTTAGTGCATGGTGCTGTGTGTTGTGCAGTGTTAGGTTAGTGCATGGTGCTGTGTGTTGTGCAGTGTTAGGTTAGTGCATGGTGCTGTGTGTTGTGCAGTGTTAGGTTAGTGCATGGTGCTGTGTGTTGTGCAGTGTTAGGTTAGTGCATGGTGCTGTGTGTTGTGCAGTGTTAGGTTAGTGCATGGTGCTGTGTGTTGTGCAGTGTTAGGTTAGTGCATGGTGCTGTGTGTTGTGCAGTGTTAGGTTAGTGCATGGTGCTGTGTGTTGTGCAGTGTTAGGTTAGTGCATGGTGCTGTGTGTTGTGCAGTGTTAGTTTAGTGCATGGCGCTGTGTGTTGTGCAGTGTTAGTTTAGTGCATGGTGCTGTGTGTTGTGCAGTGTTAGTTTAGTGCATGGCGCTGTGTGTTGTGCAGTGTTAGTTTAGTGCATGGTGCTGTGTGTTGTGCAGTGTTAGTTTAGTGCATGGCGCTGTGTGTTGTGCAGTGTTAGTTTAGTGCATGGTGCTGTGTGTTGTGCAGTGTTAGTTTAGTGCATGGTGCTGTGTGTTGTGCAGTGTTAGTTTAGTGCATGGCGCTGTGTGTTGTGCAGTGTTAGTTTAGTGCATGGTGCTGTGTGTTGTGCAGTGTTAGTTTAGTGCATGGTGCTGTGTGTTGTGTTAGGTTAGTGCATGGTGCTGTGTGTTGTGTTAGGTTAGTGCATGGTGCTGTGTGTTGTGTTAGGTTAGTGCATGGCGCTGTGTGTTGTGTTAGGTTAGTGCATGGTGCTGTGTGTTGTGCAGTGTTAGTTTAGTGCATGGTGCTGTGTGTTGTGCAGTGTTAGTTTAGTGCATGGCGCTGTGTGTTGTGTTAGGTTAGTGCATGGTGCTGTGTGTTGTGTTAGGTTAGTGCATGGTGCTGTGTGTTGTGCAGTGTTAGGTTAGTGCATGGTGCTGTGTGTTGTGTTAGGTTAGTGCATGGTGCTGTGTGTTGTGTTAGGTTAGTGCATGGTGCTGTGTGTTGTGTTAGGTTAGTGCATGGTGCTGTGTGTTGTGTTAGGTTAGTGCATGGTGCTGTGTGTTGTGCAGTGTTAGGTTAGTGCATGGTGCGTTGTGTTGTGTTAGGTTAGTGCATGGTGCTGTGTGTTGTGCAGTGTTAGGTTAGTGCATGGCGCTGTGTGTTGTGTTAGGTTAGTGCATGGTGCTGTGTGTTGTGTTAGGTTAGTGCATGGTGCTGTGTGTTGTGTTAGGTTAGTGCATGGTGCTGTGTGTTGTGCAGTGTTAGTTTAGTGCATGGCGCTGTGTGTTGTGTTAGGTTAGTGCATGGTGCTGTGTGTTGTGCAGTGTTAGGTTAGTGCATGGTGCTGTGTGTTGTGCAGTGTTAGGTTAGTGCATGGTGCTGTGTGTTGTGCAGTGTTACGTTAGTGCATGGTGCTGTGTGTTGTGCAGTGTTAGGTTAGTGCATGGTGCTGTGTGTTGTGCAGTGTTAGGTTAGTGCATGGTGCTGTGTGTTGTGTTACGTTAGTGCATGGTGCTGTGTGTTGTGCAGTGTTAGGTTAGTGCATGGTGCTGTGTGTTGTGCAGTGTTAGGTTAGTGCATGGTGCTGTGTGCAGTGTTAGGTTAGTGCATGGTGCTGTGTGTTGTGCAGTGTTAGGTTAGTGCATGGTGCTGTGTGCAGTGTTAGGTTAGTGCATGGTGCTGTGTGTTGTGCAGTGTTAGGTTAGTGCATGGTGCTGTGTGCAGTGTTAGGTTAGTGCATGGTGCTGTGTGTTGTGCAGTGTTAGGTTAGTGCACGGTGCTGTGTGCAGTGTTAGGTTAGTGCATGGTGCTGTGTGTTGTGCAGTGGTTTCCGCCGGGGCCGGGGTAATTGTGCCGTTTGGTTTGATGACTTGCTTTTTATGCAAAACAGGGAAAAAGACAATATGCAATTATCTTGAGGAGGGAACAGCTGAATGTGGTTGATGAACAGTCTGGATTCAATCATGCTCTTAGTGCGTTATATGCAATTAAACCGCAATAGAGATAATGGCCTCCATTGCCAACTGAGTAATAATCCCAGTCATAATCACCTCCATTACTTTTATTAGGCTTGGCATTATCATCATCACTCTTATTAATATTGTTCTATTTTTCCACAAGCTGAAAATCTTTGACAATGAAATGCCAGCTATTGTAAGGTAAAAGAAACATTGACTCTATGCGTGTGTGTGTGGGGGGGGGGGACTTCACCCATGGGTGAATCACGTGTCGGTCGCGCTGCGCCACGTTGTGAGCTTGTAGATCTGCTATTTTCGGTCTGAGCTGCCCGCACGCAACTAGGAATAAACTCAGGCCTTAGTCACTTGCTGTGTTTGTGAAAAGAAATCTGGAGTCTGCTGACACGGCACTCCGGTGACTCAGCCCCCTCTCAGTGTGTGTGTACAGTATGTGTGTGTATGGGGGGGGGGGGGCTGGGTCCCATCCCAACCCATGGCTCAGCACACTGTCCCTCCCTCCTCAACAACACACCGCATCCCAGCTGCACTATCCAATATAGGCCACACACGCACGCACGCACGCACGCACGCATGCACGCATGCACGCACGCACGCACGGACGCACGGACACACACACACACACACACACACACACACACACACACACACACCGCAATTGGAGCCCCTCTGGTCACTGACCACCACAAACGACAAACACAAACTCCCCGCTGGCTTTCCCCCATGAACCAACAGCTGGGCTATTCTTCAAAAATAAAAGGAAAAAAAGAGAGAGAAAAAAAGAAGGAGAAAGAGGGCTGAAATAACAAGATGCTGTTAACTTGGGAAATAAACCTTCACAGTGACTTCTTGACGACGTTCAATTGTCATCCTGGACATTGTTTAAAATGACAAAAGGTTTTGTACGGGTCAAAATGCCCAATGCAATCACGTAGGTACGTTTTGCATTTGTCATTGGTGTCCTAAATACCCCAGCCTGACTCATCTGGCCTTACTTAAAAGGCAGTTTTAACCACATTAACACTGGCTGTGCCTATTTTGGGCGAGTCATTATAGGCAAAACTCCAATTCAAATATTATTAAAAGAAAAAGAAAATTCAACTTCAAAAACGGTATCTGTGAGGAAGGATCTACATGTGTGTGAGTGTGCGTGCGTGCGGCCTCTGTGCAAGTGTGCATGTGTGTGTGTGAGTGTGCGTGCACGCGGCCTCTGTGTATGTGTGTGGTTGGGGTTGTGTCAGTGCTTGGCTGGGAAGCTCAAAGCTCTGCAGTCACTGCAACTTTTACTGGCCCACGCACATGTGTGTGCAACTGTGCATGTGTGCGTGTGCGTGCGTGTGTGTGTGCGTGCGCGTGCGTGTGTGTGTGTGTGCCGCTCAAAGGACACGGGCGACATTCTTGCTGACGTGAACCGAATACCGCAAGATGCCTTGGCTGAACTTTTGACCCTGCGTTCCCCATCCAAAAAACAAACAAACAAAAAACATGGCACAGCGCTTCACCCCCGAACAACACACACTGGATCCCGGGGACTATTTCTGGGCCCAAATGAAAAGGGTGGGAAGACGCAGCTCTTGCTCGCTAGACGATTACAAGCCACCGCTCCTTTCAGTGGAAACCTAACGCCGGCTAAGAATACACGCTGTCAAGAGTAACAATACCCTTCCGCTAAGCTCCG
>NC_136795.1:28522689-28532689 GCF_951216825.1 Electrona antarctica | reverse complement strand
GTGATAGCAGTAGCTAGCTAAAGCTGCGTGGCCAATCAGCCATATCGGTATATATGGATGCTAAGGTGAACGTATACATTACATGATGTGTGTGGGGGGGCAACACAACAGCCAGATTATGTTAAGAAGAATCAAACAATAATTTCCTCATTTTCCTTGTCACTCCCATCTCCATGGAGACCACCTTTCAGACCAGTTACACACACCACCCATCCAGGTACACACACCACCCATCCAGGTAGTTACACACACCACCCATCCAGGTACACACACACCACCCATCCAGGTACACACACACCACCCATCCAGTTATAAACACCACCCATCCAGGTACACACACACAAAAAGCTTCCAAACCCCAGAGAAAACTCCAGACCACAGAAAATCCACTGAATGTTCAAAGTTCTGGGGGTTCTTTTGGGGTGTAATTGAGGTCATAAAACCTAAAAGAAAAACGATAAAATTAAAATAAATTAAAATTAATGTCATGAAACCGTTAAAGAGAACCGTTAAGGAATTGAACCGTTAAGAGGGAATCGTGAAGGAACCGGAATCATTAAATCTATTCAGTAACAGACACCATCTATTTAGTTACAGACACCATCTATTTAGTTACAGACACCATCTATTTAGTTACAGACACCCTCTATTTAGTTACAGACACCATCTATTTAGTTACAGACACCATCTATTTAGTTACAGACACCATCTATTTAGTAACAGACACCATCTATTTAGTTACAGACACCATCTATTTAGTAACAGACACCATCTATTTAGTCACAGACACCATCTATTTAGTAACAGACACCATCTATTTAGTCACAGACACCATCTATTTAGTCACAGACACCATCTATTTAGTAACAGACACCATCTATTTAGTAACAGTCACCATCTATTTAGTTACAGACACCATCGATTTAGTAACAGACACCATCTATTTAGTAACAGTCACCATCTATTTAGTTACAGACACCATCTATTTAATTACAGACACCATCTATTTAATTACAGACACCATCTATTTAGTTACAGACACCATCTATTTAATTACAGACACCATCTATTTAATTACAGACACCATCTATTTAGTTACAGACACCATCTATTTAATTACAGACACCATCTATTTAGTTACAGACACCATCTATTTAGTAACAGACACCATCTATTTAATTACAGACACCATCTATTTAGTTACAGACACCATCTATTTAGTAACAGACACCATCTATTTAGTTACAGACACCATCTATGTAGTAACAGACACCATCTCCCCATAGTACATCCAGTTATCCTGCACCGCCCACTAGGCAGCACAGGATAAAGATGGAACAGAGCAACTTGTCAAAATTGTCGACCTTCCATCTTGGACATTCTAATTTCTGGCGTCTCCCGAGACACGTAAAACATAATCTAAACGTGAGAAATGATCCTAATTTAATTAATGCCAGAGCAGCCATTCATCCCTCTCTCTCTCACCGAAGCTACCTTCTACTGGGAGGAGCCTACCGTGTTCTGCCCATCACCCCGAAGAGCCCCAGCTCTCCCCTGGCCCACATGAATCACCTAATCCTTCTGCATTATTAACAGGGCCTACCCTGGAGACAGGGGAAGGGGAAAGCCAGATGCAGAGTGACAAAGAGAAAAAGACACCAAAACCCCCGCTTCAGAGGGGAGGGGAGGGGAGGAGAGGAGAGGAGAGGAGAGGAGAGGAGAGGAGAGGAGAGGAGAGGAGAGGAGAGGAAGTATCCTCAAAGGTAAAGATGGGGATAGAGCGGTAGAATTAGGGCATCTGAAATCTGAATGTGTTGAGGGGAGCTCTGCAATTTAGCAAGACTAAAAGTCTAGAAGCCACACTAACTAACTAGGGGACAGACATATGGAGGGCCAAGCCGGCAGGCATCTGCATCTTTTGGGGCTCCGAAGCCGTCTATATCTACAGCAGTGGTTCTCAACCTTTCCACGCCCTGATAAACACTTGGAAATAGGAGCAGATCTACAAGGTCGACTGTCTATTTTCACGATTATTCCTCTTACATTATTTAACAATTTGGCCACGGTTTGCAATTTTTTATAGAATATATAATAGTTTGTTGATTACTTTGGATGCAGTAATGGTCTTTTTATTTTTATTTAATTATTATTATTAAAAAGGTCTTAAAAGTCCTTGAATTGTCACTTCACTGTCATCTGACAGTGAAGTGACAATTTAAGTGAAAACTTAAGGTGGTCCCGACCCACAGGTTAAGAAGCCCTGCTCTACAGGTGAACCATACACGATGAGGGAATAGCAGCAGCCATGGGCCATGCTTTGGGAAGAGGGAATAGCAGCGACCATGGGCCATGCTTTGGGAAGAGGGAATAGCAGCGGCCATGGGCCATGCTTTGGGAAGAGGGAATAGCAGCGACCATGGGCCATGCTGTGGGAAGAGGGAATAGCAGCGACCATGGGCCATGCTGTGGGTAGAGGGAATAGCAGCGACCATGGGCCATGCTGTGGGTAGAGGGAATAGCGGCGGCCATGGGCCATGCTTTGGGAAGAGGGAATAGCAGCGGCCATGGGCCATGCTTTGGGTAGAGGGAATAGCAGCGACCATGGGCCATGCTTTGGGAAGAGGGAATAGCAGCGACCATGGACCATGCTGTGGGAAGAGGGAATAGCAGCGACCATGGGCCATGCTTTGGGAAGAGGAAATAGCAGCGACCATGGGCCATGCTTTGGGAAGAGGGAATAGCAGCGACCATGGGCCATGCTTTGGGTAGAGGGAATAGCAGCGACCATGGGCCATGCTGTGGGAAGAGGGAATAGCAGCGACCATGGGCCATGCTTTGGTAAGAGGGAATAGCAGTGACCATGGGCCATGCTGTGGGAAGAGGGAATAGCAGCGACCATGGGCCATGCTGTGGGAAGAGGGAATAGCAGCGACCATGGGCCATGCTGTGGGAAGAGGGCCAGCTAGGCTGTGTACGGTCAGTGGTGGACACAGAATGATGATGACTGCAGACATCACCTCTGTCCTGTTGGGCACCGCTGACTTCATAGCCTGTCACTCACAGGCCTTGACCCCGCCCTCTCTGTGTCATGACCTGCTGACTGCAGCCAGCAGGGGATCTCCCACTGAGCACTAAACTAGTCAAAGCTCTCTCTCTCTCTCTCTCTCTCTCTCTCTCGCTCTCTCTCTCTCTCTCTCTCTCTCTCTCTCTCTCTTTGTCTGTCTTATGACAGGATGCTGCAGCGTTCTTATACACACACTACCCCCTCCCTGCACCGGCTCCCTATTAAACAAGGCCTAATGCTCTGGTTCTCAAAGCGGGGTGCGGAGAGGAGACCACCCCCCCCCCCCCCCAGCCAGCCAGGGGACCTTGAGGGAGTTCAATTCATCCATAATAAAATATAGCATCACAATTAAAACCTATTTTATGGGAGTGTAGCGCCCAGGATTATATTAGACAATTGACACTGGGTGAAATTAAATGGGTTTACAGACATCGTGTGATAAAAATTTACAGAGAAAACACATATCTTCGCTTAAGGGGTCTCTCTACAAAACCTTTTCTCAGATGGGGGTCCGCAGCCAAACACACATGGATTTAGGTGTCTTTGGCATTTAAGTGTTTGAGAATCAGAGAGGAGTTGGCGAGAAAGCACCACGCAGGTTGTAAAGGCAGGGTCTGAGGGGGCTTGGGTCTGGGCTGGCCCGCGGGCCATGCGCTGTAGCTGCTCTTTCTGCTCCCCAGGGCAGCGGGTGGGTGCCGTTGCCAACCAAAGCAAACGTATAGGTGAAGTGGAGCGGAGGTCAGAGGCGTGAGAGCATTCGGAGCTGGTGCCCGCCACACTGTTTACTTAGTAGCTTATTAAAAGGGCCGACACGGATCCGCCGAGCCTGCCATTACTAAAGCCAGCTTCCTTGTAACGTACGTGTGTTTTCTCTGCATGCCCGGGCTCTTTTTTCTTTCTTTTTTGAAGCGCTGTTTATTTATTTCTCTGGGTCTTAAGTCGTGCCAGCGGTGCGCTCGTATGGCCGCTTAAGAAATGTGCGGGTCATGTGTGTCCTAATCGGCAGCGATCCCTGACAGGGATGGAGATTAATCCTATTAGAGAATTAAAGGAGGGGGGAGCATGGGGCGGGGGGGGGGGGGGGGACAGGGGGGGATCCCCACCTCCCTCCCTGACATCTAAACACCCCCCCCCCCCCCCTCCCTCAGTTGTTGTCAACATCAACACACACACACACACACACACACACACACACACACACACACACACACACACACACACACACACACACACACACACACACACACACACACACACACACACACACACAGGCCGCAAATGTAGGCTACAGCACTAATTCCTCTCTACAGCGAGGGTGTGAGGGATGGAAGAACCTGGCTCTCGCTCTCTCTCACACACACACACACACACACACACACACACACACACGTCACACACACACACACACACACACACACACACACACACACACACACACACCATAAGTCACAGTTTACTATGAAAACCTGCATCTCGCGTCTGTCACGCCTCGTGACACGCTCCATATATGGCCAGTATAGAATTAATTCCATATGTTGATCTGACATCATCAAACCCTTAGATCTCCATATATGGAGCTGACCTGCTCTGACATTCCATATCTTTATCTGACCTCATCAAACCCTATGTACACTCAAGACACGTTCCATATATGGCACGTCGCACGTGTCATGGAGAAGACTGGCTCATCACCTAGATCTGCATATGGAGCAGGCCAGCAACTCTACATCTGACCTCAAGAAGCTCTGTTGTTTCAGCACGACCTCGCCCTTGATTCTCGCCCTCAGGGCATCTTACTGATATTACTAACTTGTGAGGACATCAACAATTTAGGACGCTGATTTTATGGATGTCATTTTTACAGAAATCTGGCCATTAACGCTATAATGGCCTATAACCGACAATAGCACATTTACAACAAGCTCACAATGCGTCGCGGTGAGTGGTCCTCACACATATAGTAATACAGTACACATACAATACACACGCACGCACGCACGCACGCACGCACGCACGCACGCACGCACGCACGCACGCAATCACACGCACACACGCACACACGCACATACACACGCGTGCCTGTATAGAAGGCCCTCACTGATGGCCTGCAGTGAACAGCAGGCGGGTAGGCGGAGCAGGCAGGGAAGAAGGCGCGGTTGCCATGGGAACAACATGGAGGCGAGGCGGCTGCATGCTGAACCATTAGAACAGCAGTGGGCAGATGCAGACGGTCAGAGAGGCGGCTGCATGTATGGAACCATTAGAACAGGGCAGATGCAGACGGTCAGAGAGGCGGCTGCATGTATAGAACCATTAGAACAGGGCAGATGCAGACGGTCAGAGAGGCGGCTGCATGTATGGAACCATTAGAACAGGGCAGATGCAGACGGTCAGAGAGGCGGCTGCATGCTGAACCATTAGAACAGGGCAGATGCAGACGGTCAGAGAGGCGGCTGCATGCTGAACCATTAGAACAGGGCAGATGCAGACGGTCAGCGAGGCGGCTGCATGCTGAACCATTAGAACAGGGCAGATGCAGACGGTCAGAGAGGCGGCTGCATGCTGAACCATTAGAACAGGGCAGATGCAGACGGTCAGAGAGGCGGCTGCATGTATGGAACCATTAGAACAGGGCAGATGCAGACGGTCAGAGAGGCGGCTGCATGTATGGAACCATTAGAACAGGGCAGATGCAGACGGTCAGTGAGGCGGCTGCATGTATAGAACCATTAGAACAGGGCAGATGCAGACGGTCAGAGAGGCGGCTGCATGCTGAACCATTAGAACAGGGCAGATGCAGACGGTCAGCGAGGCGGCTGCATGCTGAACCATTAGAACAGGGCAGATGCAGACGGTCAGCGAGGCGGCTGCATGCTGAACCATTAGAACAGGGCAGATGCAGATGTTCAGCGCTCAGTGCTGGAAAAGGTACTCGCATTGTTTTACTTAAGTAAAAGTATCAATGCTGCAATGCAGACCTGTACCCTGTTACAAGTAAATGTCCGGAATTAAAAAATGTACTCACAGTACAAAGTACAAAGGTATTTGTATCAAAATGTACTTAAAGTACCTAAAGTAAAAGTACTCGTTATGCAGAATTTCCTGTTTTCAAAAGTTTTCAAATGTATACAAATATTTTGAGCAGATCTACTCGCAGAAAATTATAGCACATCAGGTCACGATGTGACGCACTGTGAGCTTGATCGACTGTTTACAAATGGCGAAAACTACAGTTTTCAAATAAATGTTGTGGAGTAAAATTACAATATTTTGATGTAGTGGAGTAGAAGTAAAAGTATTGGAAATTGGAAACACTCCAGTAAAGTACAACACATATCTCAAAATAAAAATGTGTGACCCGTTTTGGGCTGCGGTCGTGCTACCAATGCATGAATTTGACACTGGGGTGAGTGGCTGCTGTTGTTGTGTTGATGTGCCTTTCCCTTTCACAGTAATAACACTGGATGCAGGCAGAACCACGGGCCAACAAAGTGAAGAGAAAGAACGAGAGATGTTGACCAGCATCCACCCACGACACACACCATGTTCTTTTTAGGATCGAGCATTCCCTTCTGGGGAGACGCACGTACTCACTCACTCGCACCCCCGCCCACGCGCACGCCAAAGGAACACACATGACTGCATCTATTGTCTCTAGGACAGAGAGATACGGCTAACAACAGAGGGCTTTTGGCCACGTATCGTATATCCCCACAGCTGCTCTGGAAAAACGAGACGAGGAAGTCGTCCTCCTCTCCGCTCGCTGTGTCATCCACCGACGTACGGCCCGCCGCCTGAAGGGACGGATGGACGTCGTCTAGACACAGAGACCAGACAGACCACGAGAGAGAGACAGTGACAACTGAGAGAGAGAGCGAGGGAGGGAGAGAGAGAGAGGGAGAGAGAGAGAGAGAGAGAGAGAGAGAGAGAGAGAGAGAGAGCTAGAGATAGAGAGAGAGAGAGAGAGAGAGAGAGAGAGAGAGAGAGAGAGAGAGCTAGAGATAGAGAGAGAGAGAGAGAGAGAGAGAGAGAGCGCAGGTGTGACTGCATCAACCTGTTCTCCACAGCTCGCTGCTCAGCAAACACCGGTGAGGGAGGAGAGGAAGGTATGCTGATAGATTGAAATACACACGCGAGCTCACACGCACACACGCACACACTCACACTCACACTCACCACTCACACTCACCACTCACACTCACACACACTCACACACACACACACACACACACACACACACGCGCGCGCGCGCGCGCGCACAGCAGTGTCTGAGAGCAGCTTCCTCCCCTTTCCCAGGGTCAATAAAGTCTGATTCATACATCATTCATACATAATGCGCTGGTGTCGCTGCGGATTGAAAAAAATAATAATAGCCGATCTACAGTTTTCCGCGGCGTGCGGCACCCCATGTATAAATCAGGCTTAAGCTTGAGCCAGTTGACGTAAAGTACTGCGTTGAAGCCAGCCTCTATAAACATCTAAAACATGTGCTTTGTGATCACTGCTCACTGACTCTCTCTACCCTTATGTCATCTCCCACGAGAAAGCATACTCCCTCCAAACCCCGTCTCAACTAAATTACATCAATATAAGCAAGAGCCAGATGATCAAAGACGAGAATAACACATCGACCCCTTAATTTCCCCCACGCGAGCCGGCGTAAAATCTGCGGCTGGCTTTTGTGGTAGCGATCTCTGGCACTCGGTTGAACTGAGCTCCCTGACACAGCAAAAGCAGGCGCCAAAATCATAAACCATCGCAGGGAGCAGGGGGTGTTGAGCCGAGACCGCTTCGGAATCGCATAAAATCATCGCAAACCTTCTTGAGCTTGTGATCCTCGATCAACACTCCTCTCCTCGTAGACGCTTTGAGAACACGAGTTTTAAGGAGTGGAGAATGAGTCAGAAGGAAAGGGATTGAAGAAATAGAGAGAGAGCGACATCTTGGAGTCTTTACTTACCAAGGAGAAACATAGCCAGAGCAGGAATTTAATCTTGAAAGTTTTTTTCCCCCTTTTCTGTGACAATGTCTTTCTGATTAGAGCTTCCTGTAGCTGAACTGTTCCATGCTCTGCCCAGAGATTCAGACGGACCCTAGGCAGACTTTACACACGCGTAATACAGACATGAATACGAATGCTCCCTCTCACACACTTCTAGATCCTGGCTTCTTGTAAGAGGGGCGAGTGGGGGGATCTCCAAAGTTAGAGCCAGCGACTGCTCACACCAACGGTCCCAGACAGACTGTACACGCTACCCTGGAGGGCCGCTGACTAACCCAGCGCCTACTTCCTCACAATAAAACACAGGAGGAATTTCAGATGGCTACTAAAGTGGGGGGATTTCCTTCAAACAGTCATAGTCATCTTGAAAACATTAGTGCAACTGGTAGCCAAATTCATCCTTGGTTCGGAAACAACTGTAGCGCCTGGCCTTTTTTGTGTGTGTGTTTTTTTTTCTGCACCGCTGCCCCTTGCTTGACAATCTCCCTCCCACTGGCTTTGTGTGGGTTTTGTTCTTTGGGGTTAGGTGGGGGTGGCAGCCAGGGCTCCGGCTCAGGGCGGGGGAGTGGACCTCCCGCCCTCCGAGGCTCCGGCGGGGGGGCTCATCTGATTGGAATCAAGAGAGTGAGAAGGAGAGAGAGAGAGCACGCAGTACGGTCCTGGAGCCTGGCCCATGCAGCGCCGCGCTGGGGGGGAAAGTGCTAGCAGCACACGCCTGCATCACTCTCCACACTGCGTGCCTGTGGAGTGACTTTAGTGGATGTGGTCAACACGGGGGTGGGAGAACTGAACTGAAGTGAGAGAGAGAGAGAGAGAGAGAGAGAGAGAGAGAGAGAGAGAGAGAGAGAGAGAAATGGGTGTGGACGTCCAGAAGTGAGCAGAGGTAGAAAGACGGTTCAGAAGAGGCATGAGGCAAGATGAAGATGGAGTGTGTGTGTGTGTGTGTGTGTGTGTGTGTGTGTGTGTGTGTGTGTGTGTGCGTGCGTGCGTGCGTGCGTGCGTGCGTGCGTGCGTGCGTGCGTGCGTGCGTGCGTGCGTGCGTGCGTGCGTGCGTGCGTGCGTGCGTGCGTGTGTTTGTGGTCGTCTTGAATAAAGTTGGCAGCTGGTGTTTGTGGACTGGCTCCGTGGTCGGCTACTTGCTTGTGACTCTGTGAAAGAGTTTCTGGGAATTTCTTTTCAAATATGTTGCACAAATGGAATTGGCTTTTAGGGGAGCGGTTGAAGCTCTCCCAAAACCTCGCACAGCTGTTTATACGACATACGGGTTGGACACGACAGGGATAAGAGAGATTCTAATCCTAAACAAATTAGGCCCAACTGTCTAGTCTCGGCTTGGCACGGAGCCTGAAGAGAACTTGTTGATCTGGTTCAGGCTCACCACAGTGCAGGCCACACAGTAGGGCTGGGCAATTAACCGGAAATAAATGGAAACCCATATTTAGGACTAATAACCGACTTATGAACAACTTTGTTTATCTTATATCAACAAATCGACACAAATACATTCCAATAGAATTTTTTATAATCAACTCAATAAATTATAGGCTGATTAACCACATAACCCTGTATTATACTTTGGTGGCCGACCAAAAGAGTGAAGATTACTCACAACACAAGCTTGTAGATCGGCAATTTTCAAAATCGTGATATTGATTTTAAGTCATATCGCTCAGCCCTACCACGCAAGTCTGGGGAGAACATTTCAGCGGGATATGTATTTGTTCTACTAGCGTGGAGCTAAGTCAATGAAGATCCAGACTTCCTAAAGATATATGCTCATCTGGCGCCAACCACTGTTCTGTTCTGTTGGCAGTGTGTGAAAATGATTCAGCCGTCCCGACAAGGCGATGGAGGGGAACACATGCCATACAACTCCGCACCCCCCACCCCACACACCTTCCACGCCAGTCTTCCCCGGTGGGAGCATTCTCCCT